>NC_069505.1:69237313-69509813 GCF_027579735.1 Bombina bombina
GCAACCCTTATAATTCAAAATCCATTTTAATATAATGGGTAGCGCTATAGCAAAGGGAAGAATGCTTGAGGAAAACAGCATCAACCATAGCATTTTGAGCGTGAAAGAGTCCCAAAATAGCGAAACAGTCTGCCTAGGGTTGATGCATTGTTATTTAATCCTCATGTATTTCACAGTTGGCTACACTACTGGTTTAAACTGACAGGAGCATAAGGGGTGCCATATTAAAAATGCATTTTGAATTAGTAATACACTCTGTGGGATAATTTGTATATTCTTTCCATTGTATATTTATTCTTTGCTGAACTAATTAAAAGGAGGGTTTATCTCACTCTATTAACAACAATACATTTATTTGGTACAATGGGGGTCCCTGTTCTAAAGTATTTCCATGGGTGTAAGTGCAGACCCTGTTTCAAGGAGCTTACAATCTAGTGTTTCAGTGCTTTGCTCAAAGAGCTTACAATCGTGCCTTTAAGGAGTACTTTCCTTTTGGTACTTACAGTGTAAAGAAATAAAATAAATCCCTGATGTAAGACTGCACTCAGCATGTGACATAACACTAGTCTCTCTGAAATCTTATTTTTTTCTGCCACTGCCAGAGATTATTCCAGTCTTTCCTTGCCAGGTATGAATTAGTCTATGCACATCTTATATGGATTTTTCGTCCAATGCAAGAAGATAGGTGTATGATACTGTAACCTATAATGCAGTATTTTTTTCAGTTTCTAATCTGAGGTAGAAAATACAGGGCCATCCTTTTTGTGCTTTACTAGGACACTCTCTGCTTCAAAAATCCAATAGTAGTACTTGTCCCATGGTGACTGTAGACATTCAAGTTTAGTGTCACAGACATGATAGTCATAGTAGTGTTCTCAGATAAAATTGTAAACCAGCTGCAAGGTGCTTATAACATAGTAGTGTTATTGGTGTCCCTACATCAAGGCATTGCATTGAGGATATAAGTGCAAACATATTAATCATATCATTGTATTCTCTTTGCCAAAATCCTTAACATTATTACATTATACATATATGTGCAAAGAGAGTGGATTTAAGCCATTCAATTTGATTTAATAGCAGTTTATTCAAATTATAGCAGTGTAAGTGTAATTATGCTTTACTGTTGGTGTTATGATTAAAGTTCTAGTGTCACAGAGATGATTTGTATATCAATAAGGCTTGAAAAGTTCAGAAAGCTTTAAACATACAGAACCAAACTAACCCCTTAACGACCAAGGACGTACGCCACACGTTAATGACCGAGGACGTGTGGCGTACGTCCTTGGTCTGGAAAGCAGCTGGAAGCGATCCTGCTCGCTTCCAGCTGCTTTCCGGTTATTGCAGTGATGCCTCGATATGGAGGCATCCTGCAATAACCCCCCTTGGCCATCCGATGCAGAGAGAGACACTCTGTGGCCCTCTCTGCACCGGACATCGATGGCCGGTATCGTTGGTGGGTGGGAGCTTACGTGGGAGGTGGGTGGGCGGCCATCGATGCTGTGTGTGGAGTGGAGGGGGGCGGGACCTATGGGGGCGCGCACGGGAGCGCGCGCATGCACGGGGGTGGTGGGAGGGCGCGTGCACGGGGCGGGAGCGGGTGGGAACCGCTACACTACAGAAAAAAAAAGTTAAAAGTTAAAAAAAAACAATACAATTCAAATATTAAAAATGTAATCTAAGCGACCTGGAAGGAGTTGGGGGTTGGTCTTGGTGGGGGGGGGGGAAAGCTACACTACAGAAAAGGGCATTTTTTTTAAAAAAAGGCACATTTTTTTACAAAACTGGGTACTGGCAGACAGCTGCCAGTACCCAAGATGGCGCCCATTAAGGCAGAGGGGAAGGGTTAGAGAGCTGATTGGTGGGGGATCAGTGAGGTTGGGGTCTAAGGGGGGATCCTACACATCAGCATATGTAAATATGCTTTTTTTTTTTTTTTTTTTTAAAGGGCCAAATACCTTTTATTTTAGTACTGGCAGAGTTTCTGCCAGTACTTCAGATGGCGGGGACAATTGTGGGGTGGGGGAGGGAAGAGAGCTGTTTGGGAGGGATCAGGGGGTCTGATGTTTCAGGTGGGAGGCTGAGCTCTACACTAAAGATAAAATTAACCCTGCAAGCTCCCTACAAGCTACATAATTAACCCCTTCACTGCTAGCCATAATACACGTGTGATGCGCAGCGGCATTTAGAGGCCTTCTAATTACCAAAAAGCAATGCCAAAGCCATATATGTCTGCTATTTCTGAGCAAAGGGGATCCCAGAGAAGCATTTACAACCATTTATGCCATAATTGCACAAGCTGTTTGTAAATAATTTCAGTGAGAAACCTAAAATTGAGAAAAAATTAACGTTTTTTTTAATTTGATCGCATTTGGCGGTGAAATGGTGGCATGAAATATACCAAAATTGGCCTAGATAAATACTTGGGGTTGTCTACTACACTACACTAAAGCTAAAACTACCCCAAAAAGCTCCCTACATGCTCCCTAATTAACCCCTTCACTGCTGGGCATAATACACGTGTGGTGCGCAGTGGCATTTAGCAGCCTTCTAATTACCAAAAAGCAACGCCAAAGTCATATATGTCTGCTATTTCTGAACAAAGGGGATCCCAGAGAAGAATTTACAACCATTTATGCCATAATTGCACAAGCTGTTTGTAAATAATTTAAGTTAGAAACCAAAAGTTTGTGAAAAAATTTGTGAAAAGTGAACGATTTTTTGTATTTGATTGCATTTGGCGGTGAAATGGTGGCATGAAATATACCAAAATGGGCCTAGATCAATACTTTGGGTTGTCTACTAAAAAAAAATATATACATGTCAATGGATATTCAGGTATTCCTGACAGATATCAGTGTTCCAATGTAACTAGCGCTAATTTTGAAAAGAAATGGTTTGGAAATAGCAAAGTGCTACTTGTATTTATGGCCCTATAGTTTACAAAAAAAGCAAAGAACATGTAAACATTGGGTATTTCTAAACTCAGGACAAAATTTAGAAAATATTTAGCATGGGTGTTTTTTGGTGGTTGTAGATTTGCAACAGATTTTGGGGGTCAAAGTTAGAAAAAGTGTGTTTTTTTCCATTTTTTCCTCATATTTTATAAAAATTTTTATAGTAAATTATAAGATATGATGAATATAATGGTATCTTTAGAAAGTCCATTTAATGGCGAGAAAAACGGTATATAATATGTGTGGGTACAGTAAATGAGTAAGAGGAAAATTACAGCTAAACACAAACACCTCAAAAATGTAAAAATAGCCTTGGTCCCAAACGGACAGAAAATGGAAAAGTGCTGTGGTCATTAAGGGGCTAAAGCTAAAAAATTTTATGAAATGGGAAAGTACAGGAAATGCGCAACAGAAATGTGAGAAAGGATCTGACCTCACTGCACATGTGCGAAGGCTCTTGGAGCAGGATCTTTATTTACAATCTAGTGTGGTAATGAGATGTCTTGTTTAAAGAGCTTACAAACTTGTTAACCTCAGAAAATCTTACCTAAGATACTTACAGTTTAGTAATATAAAAATCCTTATTGGACATCTGCCATCAGCGCGTATACTGCTGGCCAGATGCGCATCAATCTGATCTGAATTTATTTCAGATCGCCAGTTGTTTTTTCTTCATCCGGGTCAAGCAGAACAAACAGCTGTATCAGATGCTGCATCTTACAGTACAGTGTTTAATGAGGGTCCTAGCACCAGTAAGTTTGCAGTGTGATGGCATCTGCCATCAGCGCATATACTGCTGGCCAGATGCGCATCAGTCTGAACTGAATTTATTTCAGATCATCATTTGTCTTATCTTCATCCAAGTCAAGCAGAACAAACAGCTGCATCAGATGCGCCACCTTACAGAGCAATGTTTAATGAGGGTCCCTGCACTAGTTAGTTTGCAGCGTATAAATTGCACACTTATGCTGTTGGGTTTATATTCTAGGCCTTTACTAAAAGTCTTTGCTTTAGAGCATTTGAAGACTAATGATGCAGTAATTCTTATTATCCTTAAAGTCTTTACTGCCAGCTGCAAGTAGAGGAAGCACAGAAAGACATTGGTGTGTCCTACAGTTATGGCTATAATACTTATATTGCTATAATATATTTCAAATAATTATTTTAAAAATTCAAATATTTATTAATTAATATGTATTTTTAAATAAAGGTGTGAAGATAATATTGATCATTATTATGTACAGTTTGTATGCTATGTTTTGTCTCAGAGTACTGGTGGTGCCCATAGGAAGCTACAGAGCTTAAGCTATTACTTCTATCATTTATCTGTATTATTTTACAATGTTTATAAATGTGACTTAGTATTATTCAGTTGCTGAGATGGGGTGATCATGGTAACACTACCTGTAGTAATTGGAGTTCATACCTGCAACTCCCACCGGATGCCATTTGCATTGTGTTAGAGGTAGTCACTGTTCTTCTACCAGCCACATATACAGAGCTGTGGTTGTAAAGCACTAGTTGTACTGTAATGTCCTATCTGTGAAATAAAGATATTAGAAAACTAATATTTACATGTCAGTGATTACTAAAGCTCAGCAGGATCAGTCTGGCAACTCTAGTAAAGTAAGCAGCAGTTATGAGGGTGTTGGCTTTGTGTTGACAGTTGGTTTGTGACATAACCTCTGCATCACATAAGCCACTCCCCTCACCATGACAACCAGGCATCACATTATACCATGACTGTCAGTTTAGACTTTAGGGATGTTATTTTAAGTTGTATTGATATTTTGTCACAAATACAAGCAAAAAGAAAACATGAATCAAATAAACAGTCAATACTGCACAAATCAGAGCATAGAGGAAGCCTGATGAAACAGACAGCAGTCTGAGAAACGCGTTGCTTGTTCTTTTAATATCTAGTGTCATGAGACACTGAGATTTTTATTTTATTAATAAAATTTGGTTTTATGTAAACCTCTTTGTGAGAGCCTGAGCTCTGTCAGTCCGGCAAGACATTGGAGAAACCAGTTTCCTTGCAGTGTCAGTGAGCTGGGACACTGTGAGATCCCAGTCTGTTTGATTTAGCACAATTGGGTGCTGCTCCACTTGTGAGTACCTTTTTGATTACCTAACAAATCTCTTTCACCAACTGTATTACACTAGGAGGCGCCTTTGTCTTTTTGTGATTTTTTCACAGAGAAAACTTGCTCTTAGATCCTGATTTCCCTGACAAAGCAGCTGACTCCAGTCATCATCTGTGTTCCTGATCATTGATCATCCTGGTATTTGATCACATTCATCATTTGGGACTATACCCACCCCAATTGGGACATTTACCATCTATATAACATTGCAGAAGAAGACAGCATTTCCAGATAAGAACCTTTCAGGAATTTCTTATTACTGTATTTGCTATTATTTGTGTTGTATCCTATGTTTCTCATAGTCCCATATTTATAAGAATTGTTTCTTTTTTGTTTACATTATTCCGTATAGTATATTTTATTATAGTTATTATATGTAATATCTTGTTCTCTTCTCTCTTAGCCTATTTACATAATAATCATATAAGGTCCTGTGCGCCCCCTAGTAGTAACACACCCTTAGTGTTACTGATTGTTTCTTTTCACCCTATGAAGAGCTTCCATCTCTTCTCTTTTCATATATCTTTAGTATCGTTTGGCACTCAGGATCCCTACCTCTGGAGAGTCGATTCTCTGGGTCTTTCATCTACTCTGATAGCCTGTATACCTCATGGTGTTTGGTTCGTGGAACACTTTTTATTGCACAGTTTTATTACACAAGGACATATTTTTGTTTACACATTTGTGGACTCACCTTAACTCTGTTCAATTGTTTGTATTATATTGATATAATAGTTTTCTATTAATAGTTTTTTATACATTGCCTCTTATTTATCACTTTGATTGGATATTGGTATGGCTTCCTGATATTGTCTTTTTATTACTTTAACCAGATACTGGTACTGTTAAACTATAGTTACAGTTGCATTTCACTTTGCCACTCCTATTTTATAGCACTTTCCAATCGCTACTATATATTATAGTCACATATATATATGTACATGTGCGAATATATATTTATGTATGTGCATATGCATATATATATATAAGCTCTCTTATTGGGAATTTTTATCACTGTTACTAATTATAAACATTTTGGTGTGCGCCCCCTCGTTTGTTACAGTACGCCGTTGGTACTCCATCTGGTGCACTCATATACAAATGTTGTTTTTTATCCCTCACGAAACTGGCCTTAGAGGGAACACTGACCAAGACTCCAAGTTTCAATATCAAAAGTATTTATTAAAACAAAAAATATAAATCCTTATCAGGCTATATAATCATGCAACATGTTTCTCAGCTATCATTGCTGTTTGCAGAGTGTTTCTCAGCTAGCATTGCTGTTTGCAATGCGTTTCTCCAATAACATTGCTTTTACTTCACAACCAATTTTGAGGACATAGCTACTGTAGAGATTCTGTGTCCATACTTGCATGACTATGAATAAACCCTTATAACACTGACATTATTTGGGCAGATCAGTAAAGCAGCAGTTGCTATAACAGGAACATTTCTTTAGAGTTTATTTTACTTGGTTTGGAAAGTGATTAGTTAATCAGAAAAACGTTTCATTAAACACAGAGTATGAGCTAAAACGTCTGCAACTTAGCTTAATGGTTCTAATTGAATTGAGAGTTTTTCTAAAATGTTTAATACAATTAAACCCCCTAAATCTAATAGATTAATCTATCAGTATAATTCGTCTGTTTAATAAGCATTTGCACTTGTCTTCCAAATAATACTGTAAATTGTATTCGATTTGGAAAGCTGAGGAACAGTTTTGTGTTTAGATTTCTCAATTAAAGACTGAGGTGATTAATTCTAGGGTATGCTTTTCAAATTAAATAGGATCTAACCCAATAACAGGGATGCATTGTTTGCTATATAAAATATATATCAAAAAAAGAATGACAGACTCTTAACTCTTTAATACTTAAAATATTTTGAATATTGGAGCAGTTTACAATTCAAATACTTTATTTTTTTAAGTGCCCTTATGCAAAGTCATAATCATCAATAAAACTTTTTAGATCAATATCAATGCTTGTGATATATATATATATATATATATATATATATATATATATATATATATATATATATATATATATATATATATATATATATATATATATACATACATATATATATAATGTATCCAAACAGCAGGCACTTACTGGACTTTTATAATAAAATGTAAATAATTTTATTGCATCAGGTTAAAAAGGACAAACGTTTTGGCACTGCATTGTGCCTTTGTCAATGTCAAAAATACAAAATAACACACAACCAGAGTGCATCTCCACAACCCAGAAAAAATCAATATATACATATTTAAAAACATCCTATATATACTTATCCAAACTCTCTCTAATTTGCCGCCAAACCTCCGCATCACACTCCAGGAGGTCCACTACTGACGTCACGCTGACACGCTAATCGTGCCTAGCGTGATGACGCATGGCACAGCGTTGCCATAGCAACGTCTAAGCGTCCGGCGGCAAAGAGATGGGGAATACCCGATGCGGCTGTGCGCATGTCAGGAAGAAGGTACAATGTCTAAGAGAACTGTTGCTAATGGCAACAAGTAAACAAGTTAACCAGCGTAACCGCAGACTCACCGGGTATTCCCTTACGAAAGGCAGCAGATGTTAAATCCCTTAAACCATAGGACAATTTACTAACAGGGTAGTCAATGCGTGGACCAAGGAAAGCACTAACCGGGCAGATAATCATGTGTGTCATGTTACTAGCATACTATTGTTTAACCAAAAGTGTAAAAAATACACACATATGATCATGTTGCTACATCTGTAACCCAGAACTGTCCTGTTTAAGTGACATCCTAGTCCACACATAGAAAACCACTGTTGTATAAGTACAAATTATAGAGCCCTTGCTTACTTCAGGCAACTTGGAGTATAGTAGAATATGTATGTGCCCTGGTGTACATTGGAAAGACGATCACCTCCTTCCGAGACCGGATGGCAAACCATCGCTTTGCGATCCGAGAGGCATTAAAAAATGGAGAGTCAGACCAACCCGTGGCACGCCATTGTGTACAACTGAAACACTCTGTGTCCAGCATTAGATCTATGCTCATAGATCATATCCCCCCTAATCCAAGGGGAGGGGATAGAGGTAAGATGTTACTCCAACGTGAAAGCCGATGGATCTTTAAATTGGACACTCTGGCCCCAAAGGAACTTAACACCACCCTGGATTTTAGCCCTTTTTACTAAATACTACATATCTCTATTGACTATGTTTTCCCAGTAGTTTGATAGTTTGAGGGTGTCCGCTTACTTGACATACATATTCTACTATACTCCAAGTTGCCTGAAGTAAGCAAGGGCTCTATAATTTGTACTTATACAACAGTGGTTTTCTATGTGTGGACTAGGATGTCACTTAAACAGGACAGTTCTAGGTTACAGATGTAGCAACATGATCATATGTGTGTATTTTTTACACTTTTGGTTAAACAATAATATGCTAGTAACATGACACACATGATTATCTGCCCGGTTAGTGCTTTCCTTCGTCCACGCATTGACTACCCTGTTAGTAAATTGTCCTATGGTTTAAGGGATTTAACATCTGCTGCCTTTCGTAAGGGAATACCCGGTGAGTCTGCGGTTACGCTGGTTAACTTGTTTACTTGTTGCCGTTAGCAACAGTTCTCTTAGACATTGTACCTTCTTCCTGACATGCGCACAGCCGCATCGCTTATTCCCCATCTCTTTGCCGCCGGACGCTTAGACGTTGCTATGGCAACGCCGTGCCATGCGTCATCACGCTAGGCACGATTAGCGTGTCAGCGTGACGTCAGTAGTGGACCTCCTGGAGTGTGATGCGGAGGTTTGGCGGCAAATTAGAGAGAGTTTGGATAAGTATATATAGGATGTTTTTAAATATGTATATATTGATTTTTTTTCTGGGGTGTGGAGCTGCACTCTGGTTGTGTGTTATTTTGTATTTTTGACATTGACAAAGGCACAATGCAGTGCCGAAACGTTTGTCCTTTTTAACCTGAGAAATATTTGCAGTGCACTGTGGCTCTGATTAACAGTATGATTGTGCAATCCTTACATTGACTTTATATATATATATATATATATATCTAGGAGGTGGAGGTGGAGGGAAGAGCAGGAGTCTTAAAGGGACATTAAACTGAACATATAGGGCCCTATTTAATATCTGACAAAGTTCCTAATTAGGGAACCTGTCCACCTGTCATTGTTGCAAGCTGTTCATCCGCTGCCTGCTGTTATAATTGCTGCTACATTTAACAAATGCTAGGTTAAATATATATCAACAAAAAGAATGACAGACTTTTAACTCTTTAAAGGATTACTGTTTTTTTCATTTTTCATTACACAATAGTAACATATTTATATAATTATCATCTATTAAAACGTAGTAACCTATATTTTCATAAAAACAAAGCTTACAAACCTTATATTTTTAATAAATCTTACCCGGCCATGACGTCACCTTTTCCAGCCCACCGTTTTCGGCATTGTGTGTATAAAATCATTCACCAATAACATTTCGATCCTATGCATATCATTATCACCATAATCCTTCCTAATAAGCCTGCGCATCAATTCAGCTAAATCGCGCCTGTGTATTTTTAATAACTGAAGCCAAAGTTACCCACAACTATTTACATTATACGCTTGCGCATTGGAGACAAAAATCTGTTCAATCGGTTATCCAGACTTTGCGCATATTATAGAAACGTCTTATCTCTTGCCAAATATTTAATTCAATACTGTTTCCAAAATAAGTATCGTTTGCTCGTTTATTCTAGGGCGATTCTGGAAGCGTTCTTAAGCTAGGTACTTACCTTATGTGCGCAGCTCACTCGACTTCTGCTGATAGATTTGACTTGCCTAATTCTACTGCAGATGGTGACGTTTCCTGTGATGCTGCGCTAACTCGCGCATGCACAGTACTTCAGAAACACGCCATCTTACAACTGCAGTTGTCAGCACGGATTGGGAATCCGTAACGGCTGACATACAAGTAGGTTTAGAAAAAATTAATATTTCAAACTTAATTATTGTCAGAAGGGTACATATTTAAAAAATAAGATACAATAGAAAATAATAGATTTATACCTATACTACAATGTTATATGACTTTCATTTATGACTACAGTGTCCCTTTAATACTTAAAATATTTTGATTATTGGAGCAGATTATAATTCAAATATTTTATTGATTTAAGTGCCCTTATGTAAAGTCATTATCATCAATAAAACTTTTTAGATCATTTTCAATCAGGGTCGGCTCCAAGGGGGGGGGGGGGGGCATTGGGGGGCAATGCCCACCCAAATGGATTGCTGTGCCCCCTCAAAACACAGGATTATTGTCAATTATTTAAAAAAAATTTTTTTACTTAAAATGTTTTATTTTTTTGCCCCGCACCTTTTCTAGGGGCGGGGCTTGTGCACGCTCAAATGTGCACTCAGTCAGTGCAGTGGAAGGCTGGGGTATGACTTAGCTATACCTATTTCACAATAGGTGGCTGGCACTGCTGAAGATGACTGACTGATCCAGCCGGCCTCACGTGATGACGCTGCATTCTCCCTGACACTCATCATGACTCATCACTTCCTCCCACCCAGAGTCCCAGTGCGGGAAGAGTGAGAGGGAATCAGCGTGAGGTGATGCAAGGAGGAAAGAAGCAGCAAGACTAGGCTGGTCATGGTGAGAAAAAAACATCACATTCAGCAGTGATGTTATTTAGATTTGTTTTGCTCAGTCAGTCTAAGGGCTAGATTTATTATAGCTGAGGCGTACAGGGGCGCATATACGCTCCCCTGTACGCCTCAGCTCGCCTGTGGTGGGGCGAAATTACCCGCAGGTATTTGGCATTGCACACGAGCGCAATTTCGTGCTCGCGTGCAATCCGCCCCTGCCCGCGCACAGCCAATCACGCGTGGGCAGGAGCTGTCAATCTCCTCGGTCGGACTCGACCGAGGAGATTGAATTTCGCCAGTTTAGAGATGGCGAAGAGTTTAGGGAAGCAGTGGTCTGGTGTATTCTGCACTAGGCACACATTCACAAGGCATTTACTTAGGGCAGCAGCTGAAGCATTGCTCTAAGGCAGCTGTAGTGCAGGCAGGTACTTTTTATGGGTAATTTTCCCCATCC
Source organism: Bombina bombina (assembly GCF_027579735.1). Lineage (NCBI taxonomy): Eukaryota > Metazoa > Chordata > Amphibia > Anura > Bombinatoridae > Bombina > Bombina bombina. The sequence continues at coordinate 69,248,523 of NC_069505.1, forward strand.
TCACCTCTCAGTGCACACAACAGACCTAGCTGTCATGCTGCCTCCCATGTATTATACAAAGCAGCAAGCTCAGATAACAAATGTATACAGCAAAATGTATTATCTGGCTTGGTCCCTTCCAGCTAAAGTACCAATAAAGTCACAGCCCTCACATCACAGGTCCTTCAGCTGGATGGGATCTAGCTGCAAACGTATCTGTAAGTGTGAGACTGAGGGAACCTTCTTGCAATATAGTAAGGTACTAAGGAGAGGGTTGTGTATATAAGGTAATAGGGAGGCTGTGTGTATGTGTGTGGCAGAGGGAACCTCTCTATAATGTTATAAAATTGTGTATAAGGTGTGTGACTGAGTGTGTCTGTCAAAGAGAACCTCTCTATAATATTATTTATATTTATATAAGGAGTGATATTTATATTTATTTAAGGTACTGGGGAGGGGTTGTGTGTGTGGGAGACAGAGGGAACCTCTTTATAATATTATATATATGTCTATAAGGGATGATATATTTATGTAAGGTACTGGGGAGGGGCTGTGTGTGTGGGAGACAGAGGGAACCTCTTTATAATATTATATATATGTCTATAAGGGATGATATATTTATGTAAGGTACTGGGGAGGGGCTGTGTGTGTGGGAGACAGAGGGAACCTCTTTATAATATTATATATATGTCTATAAGGGATGATATATTTATGTAAGGTACTGGGGAGGGGCTGTGTGTGTGGGAGACAGAGGGAACCTCTTTATAATATTATATATATGTCTATAAGGGATGATATATTTATGTAAGGTACTGGGGAGGGGCTGTGTGTGTGGGAGACAGAGGGAACCTCTTTATAATATTATATATATGTCTATAAGGGATGATATATTTATGTAAGGTACTGGGGAGGGGCTGTGTGTGTGGGAGACAGAGGGAACCTCTTTATAATATTATATATATGTCTATAAGGGATGATATATTTATGTAAGGTACTGGGGAGGGGCTGTGTGTGTGGGAGACAGAGGGAACCTCTTTATAATATTATATATATGTCTATAAGGGATGATATATTTATGTAAGGTACTGGGGAGGGGCTGTGTGTGTGGGAGACAGAGGGATTTAGACTTCATTCTTTTACCTAGTGATTTAGCACATATTTTCCAAATGTTAATAGTGGGGGATAAGCCAGCCAGAAGCTACACTTCCCTGCAGAATATGTAGGTCTGCTCTTATTTTGACTCTCATATATGCTTTGTAAATGCGTGCCCCCTCGTGAAAAAAAATGCCCCCCCATTTAATTTGTTCTGGAGCCGACACTGCTTTCAATGCTTGTGATATATATATATACACAGAGAGAGAAGCACACTCACAGGAACGAACAACTGGCTCAATAGTATTGTTAGCCTCCTTGTTCAGTGTGCTTAGAGGAATATAGGCCGAATGAAGGCCAAAACGATCATCTGGGGTTGCTGTGTTCCTTGTTCAGAGAGGAATTGCCTGGTATTTCGGTGCTGGACTGACCATAATAGGTGGGATCAGACTGATATACTACAGGAAAGTTCTACTCTGTGAGAAGCATTACTAGGCTAAAAAGTTGCACCCAGGTGGTGTAATATTCAAGGTAATAGGATTAGTGGATCTCAGCTGCGGAGCAAAATTGGATAAATGTATGCCACTGTAGGATAGAGACTGTGTAACTGAAACACAGAATTTCCTACTAGGCAATGGAGCTTGCTTTAAGTTTTTACTCCTGATCAGTATGTCTGAATCAGAGAGAAGTCAAGGTACTGCAGGTAACCTTGAATCTAGCTGTAATCTACACTGTTATAGTAAATATCTTGTTTGCAACAATGTGTATGGTAGAAACAGCTGTTAAGTACTGCTTGACAGTGTGTTTAGGAACAGCCGATAGAATCTGTCTGTAGTCAGGCTCCCTGCTGTTGGAAGGAGTTGCTGTGTGAATCGAGTACAGCGTTAAGCTTACAGACCGCTGTTAGTGTGAAGTCCTGACAGGCTCCTGCGCTGCTGTGAAGAGACGCTGTGAGAAGCGTGTGCTGCGTTGAAGATTCAGACCGCTGTTAGCAGAGTTGTTATCCGGTAAGGCCCCGAGTAAGGGTGTGTGAGGAGGCTGACTTCTGAGTAGCGGTTTGTGGTAGAACCGGAGTGTTCCGTAGGTGCTGCGGCAGTTAGTGATTTGCCGGGTTCAATCTCCTTTGAAGCAGGCAGTAGAACGGCAGTGAAGGCCTACGGCTCTCAGGGAAAATCAAGTAGTGAGCGCTGGGGAAGCAGGAATACTTTTAGGTATTAGTATAGTTGTTATATCCAATTAATTTAAGATCTCCAGAGTTACCCAGCATTAGCTTGTCAGGCAGAGGATACAGATGGAATAATAAGTTAGGTTCTGTAAATCCAATAATTAAATTTCAGGCTCCTGTAGGGAGTAGGTAAGTTCATTTAACAAACACAATACAATACTGAAGCAAGGTGGAAGGGGCGTGACCGGGTTTATATCACCTTGGAAAGCTGACACCTGAGAATCTTTAAAGGGACAGAAGAGTTCTGGAATAAGAACCATGACAGGTGGTAAATCGCCATAGAACAGACTAACAATGTTGAGCCAGTTGTTCATTCCTGTGAGTGCACTTCTCTCTGTATGTATTTAGTCTCCCTATGGGGAAAAAGGGGCAACCAGACGTGGACTCCTTGCTCAGTGTGCTTAGAGGAATATAGCTACACCTCAATGAAGGCCGAAACGATCGTATGGGGTTGCTGTGTTCCTTGTTCGAGAGGAATTGCCTGGTATTTTGGCGCTGGACTGACCGTAATAGGCGGTATCAGACTGATATACTACAGGAAAGTTTTACTCTGTGAAAAGCATTACTGGGCTAAAACGTTGCACCCAGGTGGTAAATCGCCATATAACAGGCTAACAATGTTATTGTGCCAGTTGTTCGTTCCTGTAAGTGCACTTCTCTCTGTATATATATATATATATATATATATATATATATATATATATATGTATATATATATATATATATACTATAGTGGCATATTTAGGTTTTGTGCTGCCCTAGGCACTCAAAAATTTTCTGCCCCCCCCCCCCCCCCAAAGGTTTTTGGCCTTTTTCCCCTTAATATTTTTTTGGGTCAGTGTGTGTTTTTTTTTTCTCCCTGAGAGAAGGGAGAAAAAAGAAGGGGAGGGGAGAAAAGGGAGGGAAAGGAAGGGTGAGAGAGAGAAGAGAAAAGTTGGGAGAAAAATGGGGAGGGAGAGGAGAAAAGGGGGGAGGAAAAGAAAGGTGTGAAAAAAGGTAGCAAGGGAGGGAGTCTCATTAGCGCTGAGAGTTTATATGATTAGACATCACATGAATGCTGAGACAGCTAGCTATTAGTAGCTAACATACATTAGCGCTGAGAGTTTATGATTAGACATCACATGAATGCAGATAAAGCTAGCTATTAGTAGCTAACATACATTAGCACTGAGAGTTTATGATTAGACATCACATGAATGCAGATAAAGCTATTAGTAGCTAACATACATTAGCGCTGAGAGTTTATGATTAGACATCACATGAATACAGAGAAAGCTAGCTATTAGTAGCTAACATACATTAGCACTGAGAGTTTATGATTAGACAACACATGAACGCAGAGACAGGTAGCTATTAGTAGCTAACATACATTAGCGCTGAGAGTTTATGATTAGACATCACAAGCTGATCTAAGCAGTGCACAAACGCATCCAGTCTGTTAGTTACTAAGACCTGCAATAAGCACTGCGCTCACAGACCCACCACAGCTGACAAGGGGAGGCAGCATAAGGCCTTCTCCTCCAGCCTCACCTTGTAAGCATATCCCTGGTCAAGTTTCTCACCAAGAACACTTCCACTGCAAAAATGCCGGCGGCTCGAAATAAAGCAATGGTTTAAAGGAGCACTGCCTGTGAAGAGCGACCTTAATCAGCACACATGCCTTGTCTTCTCTGTAAAAGCCTGCACTTTATCGCTCACTGTACTGTGTGCTGGCTTTTAGAGAGAGGATAGAGCAGATGTGCTGTCCCTCCCAAATCTGCTGTCCTAGGCACCGGCCTTGTTGGCCTAGGCCATAATACGCCCCTGGGTGGAGGGAAGGGCAGGAGTCTTAAAGGGACATTAAACTCAACTTATAGGGCCCTATTTAATATCTGACAAAGTTTCTAATTAGGGAACCTGTCCACCTGTCATTGATGCAAGCTGTTCATCTGCTGCCTGCTGTTATCATTGCTGCTACATTTAACAAATGTTGGGTTAAAACAACTATATCGTTGATTAGACCCACCATTTGTTAAATGTAGCAGAGTGTGTTATTGTTTATAGCCTGATGAAACGGCGTTACGTTTTAAGAAATTGAAACTATTCTATCCCTGCTACGTTTGGATTTACTTAACCCCTGAGTGGAGCCTTTTGGATTCTGTATATCCTTTGATTGGGAGATCAAGCCTAGGATTATCTTTAGTCTTTCCCTGGCTGTTGATGGAGGACTGAGTCCTCAGTGAAGTGCATGTGAGTCAGAAATGCACAAAATGAAAGTGCATGTGAGTACATTTTAGATTTTATTAGATTTTTTTACTATAAGCATTACTAAGATGCTCATAGTAAAATCTATCATTGTTTTTCTAAGAGCTAACAGCCTCTTACAGCCTCAGAGTCTAAAGAACGGTATCAAAATAGGGCAGTTCCTTAGATTTAAGAGGAGCTGCACTAGTGAAAGGGATTTTGAGACTCACAGCCCTGACCTGAGGACTGTTTGGGTACTTCTGGTATAAAGGGGGTGCTGGGGATGTGCATGTGACCTGAGGGCTGTTTGGGTACTGCTGGTATAAAGGGGGTGCTGGGGATGTGCATCTGACCTGAGGGCTGTTTGGGTACTGCTGGTATAAAGGGGGTGCTGGGGATGTGCATCTGACCTGAGGGCTGTTTGGGTACTGCTGGTATAATGGGGGTGCTGGGGATGTGCATGTGACCTGAGGGCGGTTTGGGTACTGCTGGTATAAAGGGGGTGCTTGGGATGTGCATCTAACCTGAGGGCTGTTTGGGTGCTACTGGTATAAAGGGGGTGCTGGGGATGTGCATCTGATCTGAGGGTTATGTGGGTACTGCTGGTATAAAGGGGGTGCTGGGGATGTGCATCTGACCTGAGGGCTATGTGGGTACTGCTGGTATAAAGGGGGTGCTGAGGATGTGAATCTGACCTGAGGACTGTTTGGGTACTGCTGGTATAAAGGGGGTGCTGGGGATGTGCATATGACCTGAGGGCTGTTTGGATACTGCTGGTATAAAGGGAGTGCTGGGCATGTGCATCTGACCTGAGGGCTGTTTGGGTACTGCTGGTATAAGGGGGTGCTGGGGATGTGAATCTGACCTGAGGGCTGTTTAGGTACTGCTGGTATAAAGGAGGTGCTGGGGATGTGCATCTGACCTGAGGGCTATGTGGGTACTGCTGGTATAAAGGGGGTGCTGAGGATGTGAATCTGACCTGAGGACTGTTTGGGTACTGCTGGTATAAAGGGGGTGCTGGGGATGTGCATATGACCTGAGGGCTGTTTGTGTACTGCTGGTATAAAGGGAGTGCTGGGGATGTGAATCTGACCTGAGGGCTGTTTGGGTACGGCTGGTATAAAGGGGGTGCTGGGGATGTGGATCTGACCTGAGGGCTGTTTGGGTACTGCTGGTATAAAGGGGGTGCTGGGGATGATCTGACCTGAGGGTTGTTTGGGTACTGCTGGTATAAAGGGAGTGCTGGGGATGTGCATCTGACCTGAGGGCTGTTTGGGTACTGCTGGTATAAAGGGGGTGCTGGGGATTTGCATGTGACCTGAGGGCTATTTGGGTACTGCTGGTATAAAGGGAGTGATGGGGATGTGCATCTGACCTGAGGGCCGTTTGGGTACTGCTGGTATAAAGGGGAGTGCTGGGGATGTGTATCTGACCTGAGGGCTGTTTGGGTACTGCTGGTATAAAGGGGGTGCTGGGGATGTGGATCTGACCTGAGGGCTGTTTGGTTACTGCTGGTATAAAGGGGGTGCTGGGGATGATCTGACCTGAGGGCTGTTTGGGTACTGCTGGTATAAATGGGGTGCTGGGAATGTGCATCTGACCTGAGGGCTGTTTGGGTACTGCTGGTATAAAGGGGGTTCTGGGGATGTGCATCTGACCTGAGGGCTGTTTGGGTACTGCTGGTATAAAGGGGGTGCTGGGGATGTGCATGTGACCTGAGGGCTGTTTGGGTACTGCTGGTATAAAGGGGGTGCTGGGGATGTGCATCTTACCTGAGGGCTGTTTGGGTACTGCTGGTATAAAGGGGGTGCTGGGGATGTGCATCTGACCTGAGGGCTGTTTGGGATACTCCTGGTATAAAGGGGGTGCTGGGGATGATCTGACCTGAGGGCTGTTTGGGTACTGCTGGTATAAAGGGGGTGCTGGGGATGTGCATGTGACCTGAGGGCGGTTTGGGAACTGCTGGTATAAAGGGGGTGCTGGGGATGTGCATCTGACCTGAGGGCGGTTTGGGAACTGCTGGTATAAAGGGGGTGCTGGGGATGTGCATCTGACCTGAGGGCTGTTTGGGTACTGCTGGTATAAAGGGGGTGCTAGGGATGTGCATCTGACCTGAGGGCTGTTTGGGTACTGCTGGTATAAAGGGGGTGCTGGGGGTGTGAATCTGACCTGAGGGTTGTTTGGGTACTGCTGGTATAAAGGGAGTGCTGGGGATGATCTGACCTGTGGACTGTTTTGGTACTGCTGGTATAAAGGGGGTTCTGGGGATGTGGATCTGACCTGAGGACTGTTTGGGTACTGCTGGTATAAAGGGGGTGCTGGGTATGTGCATGTGACCTGAGGGCTATGTGGGTACTGCTGGTATAAAGGTGGTGCTGGGTATGTGCATCTGACCTGAGGGCTGTTTGGGTACTGCTGGTATAAAGGGGGTGCTGGGGATGTGCATGTGACCTGAGGGCTGTTTGGGTACTGCTGGTATAAAGGGGGTACTTGGGATGTGCATCTAACTTGAGGGCTGTTTGGGTACTGCTGGTATAAAGGGGGTGCTGGGGATGTACATGTGACCTGAGGGCTGTTTGGGTACTGCTGGTATAAAGGGGGTGCTGGGGATGTGCATCTGACTTGAGGGCTGTTTGGGTACTGCTGGTATAAAGGGGGTGCTGGGGATGTGCATCTGACCTGAGGGCTATGTGGGTACTGCTGGTATAAAGGTGGTGCTGGGGATGTGCATCTGACCTGAGGGCTGTTTGGGTACTGCTGGTATAAAGGGGGTGCTGGGGATGTGCATGTGACCTGAGGGCTGTTTGGGTACTGCTGGTATAAAGGGGGTACTTGGGATGTGCATCTAACTTGAGGGCTGTTTGGGTACTGCTGGTATAAAGGGGGTGCTGGGGATGTACATGTGACCTGAGGGCTGTTTGGGTACTGCTGGTATAAAGGGGGTGCTGGGGATGTGCATCTGACTTGAGGGCTGTTTGGGTACTGCTGGTATAAAGGGGGTGCTGGGGATGTGCATCTGACCTGAGGGCTATGTGGGTACTGCTGGTATAAAGGTGGTGCTGGGGATGTGCATCTGACCTGAGGGCTGTTTGGGTACTGCTGGTATAAAGGGGGTACTGGGGATGTGCATCTGACCTGAGGGCTGTTTGGGTACTGCTGGTGTAAAAGGGGTGCTGGGGATGTGCATTTGACCTGAGGGCTGTTTGGGTACTACTGGTATAAAGGGGGGTGCTGGGGATGTGCATCTGACCTGAGGGCTGTTTGGGTACTGCTGGTATAAAGGGGGTGCTGGGGATGTGCATCTGACCTGAGGGCTGTTTGGGATACTCCTGGTATAAAGGGGGTGCTGGGGATGATCTGACCTGAGGGCTGTTTGGGTACTGCTGGTATAAAGGGGGTGCAGGGGTTGTGCATCTGACCTGAGGGCTGTTTGGGTACTGCTGGTATAAAGGGAGTGCTGGGGATGTGCATGTGACCTGAGGGCTGTTTGGGTACTGCTGGTATAAAGGGGGTGCTGGGGATGTGCATGTGACCTGAGGGCGGTTTGGGAACTGCTGGTATAAAGGGGGTGCTGGGGATGTGCATCTGACCTGAGGGCTGTTTGGGTACTGCTGGTATAAAGGGGGTGCTGGGGATGTGCATCTGACCTGAGGGCTGTTTGGGTACTGCTGGTATAAAGGGGGTGCTGGGGGTGTGAATCTGACCTGAGGGTTGTTTGGGTACTGCTGGTATAAAGGGAGTGCTGGGGATGATCTGACCTGAGGACTGTTTGGGTACTGCTGGTATAAAGGGGGTTCTGGGGATGTGGATCTGACCTGAGGACTGTTTGGGTACTGCTGGTATAAAGGGGGTGCTGGGTATGTGCATGTGACCTGAGGGCTATGTGGGTACTGCTGGTATAAAGGTGGTGCTGGGGATGTGCATCCGACCTGAGGGCTGTTTGGGTACTGCTGGTATAAAGGGGGTGCTGGGGATTTGCATGTGACCTGAGGGCTGTTTGGGTACTGCTGGTATAAAGGGGGTACTGGGGATGTGCATCTGACTTGAGGGCTGTTTGGGTACTGCTGGTATAAAGGGGGTGCTGGGGATGTACATGTGACCTGAGGGCTGTTTGGGTACTGCTGGTATAAAGGGGGTGCTGGGGATGTGCATCTGACTTGAGGGCTGTTTGGGTACTGCTGGTATAAAGGGGGTGCTGGGGATGTGCATCTGACCTGAGGGCTATGTGGGTACTGCTGGTATAAAGGTGGTGCTGGGGATGTGCATCTGACCTGAGGGCTGTTTGGGTACTGCTGGTATAAAGGGGGTACTGGGGATGTGCATCTGACCTGAGGGCTGTTTGGGTACTGCTGGTGTAAAAGGGGTGCTGGGGATGTGCATTTGACCTGAGGGCTGTTTGGGTACTACTGGTATAAAGGGGGTGCTGGGGATGTGCATCTGACCTGGAGGCTATGTGGGTACTGCTGGTATAAAGGGGGTGCTGGGGATGTGCATCTGACCTGAGGGCTATGTGGGTACTGCTGGTATAAAGGAGGTGCTGGGGATGATCTGACCTGAGGGCTATGTGGGTATTGCTGGTATAAAGCGGGTACTGGGATGTGCATCTGACCTTTTCAACAAAGGATACCAAGAAAACAAAGACAATTTGATAATAGACGTCAATTGGAAATTTGTTTAAAATGTTATGTTCTATCTTAACCAGGAAAGAACATTTTTGAGTTGTTAAGCATCAAGTCCCCCCAAAAATAAAATAATAGTGAAAGTCAGAACATGAGGTTTTAATGGGGAGGTGACCTTTTGCTGTTTGGTGATTGACAGCCATTTTCAATCGCAGGGAAATGGTGATCAAATATCAAAGGAGTTATTGAGGCTATAATTAAAAAAAAATATATCTGCATTTTATTCTAAGATTAATCTTTGCTTTGAATGCTTCTACCTAGTATTTCACATTTAGGGGCCGATTTTTCAAGTGTCTGGCGGATATGATCCGTTTTAGTGAATCATGTCCGCCAGGCATCAATAAATGCTGACAGCATACGCTGTTGGCACTTAACATTGCACATGCAGTTCTGGTGAACTGCTTGTGCAATGCGCCCCCTGCAGATTTTCGGACAATCGGCCGCTAGCAGGGGTTGTCAATCAACCCGATTGTATGAGACTGTTCAGATTTATGTCTGCAGCCTCAGAGGAGGTGTACGAGTTAAGAAGCAGCGGTCTTAAGATGCAGTCAGCATTTAGCAATGTCGGGCGGACATGATCCGCTACAGTGAATCATATCCACCCGACATATGATAAATCTACCCCTTAGTCTGAACTTCAAACGAGTATCCGATTTTGTTTTGACAAATTTTAAAGTTATGTCTATTTCCACTCCCCCTGTATCATGTGACAGCCATCAGCCAATCACAAATGCATATATGCTGTGAATTCCTGCACATGCTCAGTAGGAGCTGGTGACTCAAAAAGTGTAAATATAAAAAGACTGTGCACATTTTGTTGATAGAAGTAAATTGGAAAGTTGTTTAAAATAATATGCTCTATCTGAATCATTAAGTTTAATTTTCACTTGAGTGTCCCTTTTAATGCAGGTTCTTTCTACTGATACCCCCAGGGTTCTCAAGCTGGGAACATGAATCAAATTTAAATGTTGTGCAGAAAAATTAGATTGCAAAGTTTAATCTATTTTAAGAATTTATGATCGTCATTATTTTATTAGTGTATTATAATGTCATAATAATTGACAGTTTTTTTTTTTAGCATTGTGGGATATATAAAAAAGTGCTAAGCACATTTTCAGTTGTTGAATCATCTTACTTTCTCATAAGAATTTCAGACTGTTTCTTTGTTGAATACATTAGAATAGTTCAGTGATTTGCAACCTTTTTTTTGCCGTGGCACACTTTTTTACATTAAAAAATCCTGTGGCACACCACCATCCCAAAATTCAATGGAGGATTGCACTCCAAGCAAACAAGTAATCCAGTGCCCTGGGTGCAGCAAAACAGGCAAACAAACATATGGAAAAAAGCGCACTCCAAGGGATTCTTAAACATGCACTTTTAATCAGTGAATGTTTTTCCTCAGACCAAAAAAGTGTTACAAATTACTTACCAACCACCCCTTTTTTTGCACCCCTTAAGTACAGCAAACCACCAAAGTGAACTAGCCGGGCATCCACGCTCTCCCGGGTAGCTCCGCCCCCAAACAGGTGACGTCATCATCCCGGCAACGTGAGTCCGGTCAGCAATAAAAAGTTATGTGCACACTAAAAGAAAATGAGAATAAACATTAAACAAACATGGCCCAATTGTAGGAACTGGACAATTGTACATTTAAACAGAGGTAAAACAGAAGATTGCTGTTTTGAAGTATTGCATGCAACGCACTGGGTTGCCATAGCAACAAAAAACAAACAATGAAGCGTGTGAGTCATGTGATACCAAGGCAGCCAATCGTAGGAGACCAAAGCAATAAGTCAATGTATACCACACACTGCGATCCATTGTACATTTACACAGAATCATAACAAAAGATTGTTGTTTTGATGTACCACATGCACCGCACTGGGTTGCCATAGCAACAAACATAAACAATAAAGCGTACGTATCATGTGGTACCAAGACAGCCAATCATAGGAGACCAAAGTAATGTGTCTAGTCATACTCAAAACTACGATCCGTTGCCATAGCAACGTAAGAAAACTAGAAGGCATATAACACTGGAGATACTTAAAGGGACAGTCTAGTCAAAATTAAACTTTCATGATTCAGATAGGGCATGCAATTGTAAACAACTTTCCAATTTACTTCTATTATCTAATTTGCTCAATTCTTTAGATATCCTTTGTTGAAGAAATAGCAATGCACATGTGTGAGCCAATCACACAAGGCCTCTATGTGCAGCAACCAATCAGCAGCTACTGAGCATATCTAGATATGCTTTTCAGCAAGTGATATCAAGAAAATGAAGCAAATTAGATAATAGAAGTAAATTAGAAAGTAGTTTACTTCTATTATCTAATTTGCTCAATTCTTTAGATATCCTTTGTTGAAGAAATAGCAATGCACATGTGTGAGCCAATCACACAAGGCCTCTATGTGCAGCAACCAATCAGCAGCTACTGAGCATATCTAGATATGCTTTTCAGCAAGTGATATCAAGAGAATGAAGCAAATTAGATAATAGAAGTATACTTCTATTATCTAATTTGCTCAATTCTTTAGATATCCTTTGTTGAAGAAATAGCAATGCACATGTGTGAGCCAATCACACAAGGCCTCTATGTGCAGCAACCAATCAGCAGCTACTGAGCATATCTAGATATGCTTTTCAGCAAGTGATATCAAGAAAATGAAGCAAATTAGATAATAGAAGTAAACTACTTTCTAATTTACTCCTATTATCTAATTTGCTCAATTCTTTAGATATCCTTTGTTGAAGAAATAGCAATGCACATGTGTGAGCCAATCACACAAGGCCTCTATGTGCAGCAACCAATCAGCAGCTACTGAGCATATCTAGATATGCTTTTCAGCAAGTGATATCAAGAAAATGAAGCAAATTAGATAATAGAAGTAAATTAGAAAGTAGTTTAAAATTGCATGCTCTTTCTAAATCACGAAAGAAAAAAATTGGGTTTCATGTCCCTTTAAATGAAGAAATCTGACAGATATTGCCCTAAGCTGAGACGGCTATATAACCTCTTTTTTTCTGCATTATATGTACAATGATGTACCAATATTGTATCTATTTACCCACACTTTTTTGGCCTTACCTGCAAATCAACTTACGCAATTTGCTTATAGTCTTTTTTCAATGGGACTTCCACTGCGCCGGTATTACAAGCTTTTTTTTTTTGGCCAAAAAGTGAGCGGTACACCCTATCCCATCAAGATTGGTAACGCATTCTAAAGTCAGTAGTTATGAGTTTTACACTACAAAGCTGTAGCATAAAAGTCATAACTAAAGTGCTAAAAAGTACACTACCACCCATAAACTACCTATTAACCCCTGAACTGAGGCCCTCCCGCATCGCAAACACTAAAATAAAATTATTAGCCCTTAATCTGCTGCTCCGGACATCGTCGCCACTAGAATAAACATATTAACCCCTAAACCGTCGCACTTCCACCTCTCAAACACTAGTTAAATATTATTAACCCCTAATCTGTCGCCCCTAACATCGCCTCCCCCTACCTACATTTATTAACCTCTAATCTGCTGCCCCCACTATACTAAATTTATTAACCCCTAAACCTAAGTCTAACCCTAACCCCCCTAACTTAAATATAATTAAAATAAATATAAATACAAATTACTATCATTAACTAAATTATTCATATTTAAAACTATATACTTACCTATAAAATAAACCCTAAGCTAGCTACAATATAACTTATAGTTACATTGTATCTAGCTTAGGGTTTATTTTTATTTTACAGGCAAGTTTGTATTTATTTTAACTAGGTAGAATAGTTACTAAATAGTTATTAACTATTTACTAACTACCTAGCTAAAATAAATACAAATTTACCTGTAAAATAAAACCTAACCTAAGTTACACTAACACCTAACACTACACTATAATTAAATAAATTAACTAAATGAAATACAATTAAATAAATCAAATACAATTAGCTAAATTACAAAAAAACACTAAATTACGGAAAATAAAAAACAAATTACAAGATATTTAAACTAATTACACCTAATCTAATAGCCCTATCAAAATAAAAAAGCCCCCCCAAAATAAAAAACCCTAGCCTAAACTAACTACCAATAGCCCTTAAAAGGGCCTTTTGCAGGGCATTGCCCTAAAGAAATCAGCTCTTTTATCTGAAAAAAAATACAAACAACCCAACAGTAAAACCCACCACCCACACAACCAACCCCCCAAATAATAGGATTGTGCTTGCATTCTATTGGCTGTCCAATTGCATCAGCCAATAGGATTTTTTCAACCTTAATTAAGATTGGCTGATAGAATTCTATCAGCCAATTAGAATCTAAGGGACACCATCTTGGATGAGATCATTTAAAGGAACCTTCATTCATCGTTAGTCGTCGGAAAGAAGAGGATGCTCCGCGTCGGATGTCTTGAAGATGGTCCCGCTCCACGACGAATGGATGAAGATAGAAGATGCCGTCTGGCTGAAGACTTCTGCCCATCTGGAGGACCACTTCTCCCGGCTTGAATGAAGACTTCTCCCGGCTTCGTTGAGGACTTCTTGCCGCTTTGATGAGGACTTCTCCCGGCTTCGTTGAGGATGGATGTCGGATCTTCAAAACTGTAAGTGGATCTTCAGGGGGTTAGTGTTAGGTTTTTTAAAGGGTTTATTGGGTGGGTTTTATTTTTAGGTTAGGGCTATGGGCTGCAATAGAGCTAAATTCCCTTGTAAGGGCAATGCCCATCCAAATGTCTTTTTCAGAGCAATGGGGAGATTAGGTTTTTTAGTTAGGGTTTTATTTGGGGGGTTGGTTGTGTGGGTGGTGGGTTTTACTGTTGGGGGGTTATTTGTATTTTTTTTTCAGGTAAAAGAGCTGATTTCTTTGGGGCAATGCCCCGCAAAAGGCCCTTTTAAGGGCTATTGGTAGTTTAGTTTAGGCTAGGGTTTTTTATTTTTTTTATTTTGGGGGGCTTTTTAATTTTGATAGGGCTATTAGATTAGGTGACAGATAGGTCAGCATGCTAAGCACAGCATGCTAAGGCACTGTGGCTGAACTCTGTAGCAACCCAAGAGTTGCAGGTTCGATCCCCGGCGAGGTCCACTCAGCCTTTCATCCTTCCGAGGTTGATAAAATGAGCAGCACCGTGAGACCCTTATGGTTGATTAGCTGTGCTTTACAAGTACCTCATACATACAAATATCTTGTAATTTGTTTTTTATTTTTTGTAATTTCGTGTTTTCTGTAATTTAGCTAATTGTATTTGATTTATTTAATTGCATTTCATTTAGGTCATTTATTTAATTGTAGTGTAGTGTTAGGTGTAAGTGTTAGGTTTTATTTTACATGTAAATTTGTATTTATTTTAGCTAGGTAGTTATTAAATAGTTAATAACTGTTTAATAACTATTCTACCTAGTTAAAATAAATACAAACTTGCCTGTAAAATAAAAATAAACCCTAAGCTAGCTACAATGTAAGTATTAGTTATATTGTAGCTAGCTTAGGGTTTATTTTACAGGTAAGTATTTTGTTTTAAATAGGAATAATTTAGGTAATGATAGTAATTTTATTTAGATTTATTTAAATTATATTTAAGGTAGGGGGTGTTAGGGTTAGACTTAGGTTTAAGGGTTAATAAATTTAGAATAGTGGCGGCGACGTTTGGGGCGGCAGATTAGCGGTTAATAAATGTAGGTAGGTTGCGGCGACATTGAGGGAGGGAGATTAGGAGTTAATAAATATAAAGTAGGTGTTGGCGATGTTGGGGACAGCAGATTGAGGGTTAATAAGTATAATGTAAGTGGCAGCGATGTCTGGAGCGGCAGATTAGGAGTTAATAAGTATAATGTAGGTGTCGGCAATGTTGGGGGTGGCATTAGGGGTTAATAAGTGTAAGTGTAAGATTAGGGGTGTTTAGACTCGGGGTTCATGTTAGGGTGTTAAGTGTAAACATATATTTAGTTTCCCCAAATAAATCAATGGGGCTGTGTTACTGAGCTAAACGCTTCTTTTTTGCAGGTGTTAGACTTTTTCTCAGCCGGCTCTCCCCATTGATGTCTATGGGGAAATCGCGCACGAGCACATACAACCAGCTCACCGCTGACTTAAGCAGCGCTGGTATTGGAGTGCGGTATGGAGCACAATTTTGCTCTACGCTCACTTCTTGCCTGTTAACGCTGGGTTTATAAAAACCCAGCGCTGTAGGAAAGTGAGCGGTGAGAATAAAGTGCAAGTTAGCAACGCACCCCTCTTACCGCAAAACTCGTAATCTAGCCGTAAGTATTTTGAGTGTTTTGAGAAAAGCTTTTAGATTGCGAGAAAGATATGTGAGATCTGTAGAGCGAAAATTTTGAAATAATTATGCTGGGAATAAAGAGACAATTTACAAAATTCGAAGGGATTTTAGTGCATCTAGTTTACCTAAATTACAATTTAATCTGTGCATATTTAGTACGTTTTTTTCGTGTGTAATTTACATACACATTTTACGTTTTTGATAAAATACATTTTTCTGTGAAGAATTTTGTTACGGGTTTTTATGCACCTTAACAATACAATTTTGTCCCGCATATTTTTGTGTAAATGTTCAATTATTCTTTTTTTATGATGTTTAAAATACGAATACTGTAATGTCAGCATCTCCTTCCCATATGGAAATGCAGTATACGCCCTTTAGCGCGACACCCAGTTTTCAGGGTAAAAAGTAGCTTTATATAATTCCACCAGGGAAACAGAAGTACTGACGAGTGACGAGCATTATTTCATATTCTCGCCAGCCTAGAGACCTTTAGATCATCGGGCTCTATGTTATTTCAATGTGTAGGGATTTCTTATATTGTTCCAGTTCCCAATATTTTGAAATAATTTTATTATAATAATGGTGTAATGCTCGTGGGATATTTCTCTATCAGACCAAACTTAGCCAGTAGTCTTCTTATCCTGGCGTCAAGTGGAATGATAGGAAATATCCCAGAACAGAGTGTATGAAATGAGGCAAGTAGTACTCACGGTAGACAGGGTAGTCCTTCACGGCAATAAGATGAAGACAGAGAATGGTCAAGACAGGCAGAGTCCGGCAAAAGGAAGGCAATCCAGCAGTATAACAGTTCCGGAATAAACCAATAGAATGGTCAGGAAGAGGCAGGTGTCAGCAACAATGGAAATCCAGCAGTATAACAGTTCAAGGGTAAACCAATAGAATGGTCAGGAACAGGCAGGTATCAGCAACAAAGGAAAATCCAGCAGTATAACCATTTAAGGGTAAACCAATAGAATGGTCAGGAAGAGGCAGGTGTCAGCAACAAAGGAAATCCAGCAGTGTAACAGTTCAGGGGTAAACTAAAAGAATAGTCAGACAGGCAGAGTTCAGCAATGATAAGGCAATCCAGCAATACAAGGGTTAAGCAGGCAGAGTGGTCAGACAGGCAGAGTACAGTAATGATATGGCAATCCAGCAGTACAAGGGTTAAGCAAGCAGAGTGGTCAGACAGGCAGAGTACAGTAATGATATGGCAATCCAGCAGTACAAGGGTTAAGCAAGCAGAGTGTTTAGACAGGCAGAGTTCAGTAACGATATGGCAATCCAGCAGTACAAGTGTTAAGCAAGCAGAGTGGTCAGACAGGCAGAGTACAGTAACAATATGGCGATCCAGCAGTACAAGGGTTAAGCAAGCAGAGTGGTCAGACAGGCAGAGTACAGTAACAATATGGCAATCCAGCAATATAAGTAATACAGCACCCAGGAGCACACACAGTAACACCTATACTTGGGCAGTGTAGTAAGGTAAATAGAGTACTTACATAGGCGCAGATTGGCGCCAAGGAGGACACACAGGTGCAATCAGGAGCGGCATCCAGGAGAGAGAGACAGCATGTGGCGATGAAGTCATCGCCGCACATTCTGAACCACCGCAGCATCTATGGCAACGGCCATACCAATGAGTCACCACTGCCGCATCTATGGCAATAGCCATAGCGAGTAGCGGCGCGGAAGCAGCGTGACAAATGATGGTTGAAGTGTTGCAGACATTTTATAAAAAAATAAATCAGCATGTCAGATAAAAAAGTGAGTAAATATCAAGAAGGAAAAATGCATTTCTAAGAAAAATAATAATAATTAATATTAAGAGTAGAAAATAAAAAAGTGAAAGCCATAAATCTGTCTGTCTATATATATATATATATATATATATATATATATATATATATATATATATATATATATATATATATATATATATATATATATATATAAAACACACAGAGGGAGTCTAGCACTCACTTACAAGTAAGATTAAAAGCAAAAATAGAAGAGTTCGTTACCGCATTTGGCAGAATGGGTCAAGCCCAGGGCCCATGCTGGGTCCCTAATACAGCCAAACAATGTAATCTCTCAATCAAACTAGGAACCGCCGAAGGATGCAAAGGTTTATGTAATCTCACTAGACATATAAAAAACACGGAAGTGGACCGCACTCAAACTGGACCAGGTATTGTGCAGCCTCCTTTGAGTGCTATTGAGCAGCACCCAGAGCTGTGCATTTTGCAGGATCATAGGATGTGTACCCGGTCCAGTTTGAGAGTGCAGTCCACTTCTGTGTTTTTAAAAGAGTAAATATATGAGATGTAGCAGTTCAGTTGTTTTAAGAGTTAGTCCATAAGAAAATTGTGTAACTTCATCAAAGAGAACAACTCCAAAAGGAGAGCGAGAGAAACAGGTCTCATCTTCAGAGGGGAACAACAGAATACTCATACTCTTCGAAGCTATAATCCAGCTCTGAGATATTAGTGCTGTATGAAAAACCCACTGACATAAATAGGATCGTTCTTAAAAAATCTTCAATTTATTAAAACAGTATATAAAAGGAGAGAGGAAAGAGAGTGAGAGGAGGAAGAGATAAAGAGGAAAGAGAGAAGAGAGAGAGAGAAGAGAGAGAAATAATGAACCATTTAACAGTGAAAGCTATGATGTATTACTTATTATTATTGCTATGAAAAGTATATTAAACTATATTAAATATACAAGATAAAATGGATTTTATTTTTGCTTTTCAAGCAAGATATTCCCAGTGAATTATTATGATGTACTTGAGTTATCTTTAAGGGAAAAAGGTGAGATTACATGACGGTCAAATAATGGTTTAATTAATTAATATATATGTCATGCTCAGCTACTGAAAATAATGGCCAAATAATGTTTTAATGAAATAATATATGGCATGCTCATTAGTGCATTATTGTGTGTAATTGCAATATGCATGAGAAATTAATTACACACATCAAACATAGATGATCATGTTTCCATGGTTGGCATATGAAGTAGCGCAACATTGGTATTCTCCCATCTTTATCTGAGCCTGAACACTATAGTGTGGAATGGCTTCCGTACTGTGCATTCAGACAATATATAGCACCAGCATAAAAGAAAAACAATATTTATTTTAACCCCTTGTTTTTCAGCTATCTGAGGCTCAGGACAATATCAAATAATCACACAGTACCATTAAGTATAAAGGTTACACTGTATTTCTAAATCAAGAGGACATATTATGTATCATTAATCCCAGCAGTTTGATAATACAGCGTTACATTTATATTAAAGGGACAAAAAAATCTTGTAATTACAAGGCTTTTTTACAGTCTTGTAAAAAATACCAACCACATGTGAACATTTGTGAATACATTAACACACTGAGTTGCAACTGTTTTCTAAAGGTCATGGGGTCAAATTATCAAGGCCCGAATGGCTCTTAATACCCCTGTTTCCGTGCAAACCTTCAGGCTCGCCGGAAACAGGAGTTAAAGAGGCTGCGGACATCAATCCGCCCGATCGCATAGGATCGGGTTGATTGACACCCCTTGCTAGCGGCCAATTGGCCGTGAATCTGCAGGGGGCAGCATTGCACAAGCAGTTAACTAGAACTGCTTGTGCAATGTTAAATGCCGACAGCATACGCTGTCGGCATTCAGCGATGTCTGGCGGACATAATACGCTACAGCGTATTATGTCCGCCAGACATTCATAAATCGGCCCCCAAGTCTTCTACTCCATTTGCCTTTTTTGGTAGATTGAATCAGGACTTTTTACTAGTTCTGCTGTCATTTTGTTAGTAAAACTTGCATTATATCTGAGTATAGTCAAAAAATAATCCCAAGGATGACAGGAGTGGTCGTTTAAAAACACAGTAGATAGAAAGGGCTCTGTTTATCAAGATGCTGCTTCAGAGGCTCGTGTGAAACAAACGTTAAGCTCCTTATCCTGTCCGCCACCTAAACGTATATGATCAGGGTGATTGACAGCCCCTGCTAGCGGCTAATTGGCCACCAGGGAGCAGGGGGCGGCATTGCACAAGCATTTCTGGTGAAATGCTTGTGCAATTATAAACACAGAGAGCTTATGCTGTCTGCTTGCAGTGATGTCCAGAAAATTGCTACAGTGAATCATGTCCGCTCGACATTTGATAAATGGAGCCCAAAGTATCTATCTCTGAGCCCTGGCAAACCAACCAACATGGCTAAATTAATATACTTTTTACCTCTTTGATTACCTTGTATCTAAGCCTCTGCAGACTGCCCCCTTATTTCAGTTCTTTTGACAGACTTGCATTTTAGCCAATCAGTGCTGACTCATAAATAACTCCACGGGAGTGAGTACAGTGTTCTAAATATGGCGCACGTGAACGAACGCCCTCTAGCTGTGAAAAACTGTCAAATCCATTTAGATAAGAGGTAGCCTTCAAGGGCTTAGAAATTAGCATATGAGCCTACCTAGGTTTAGCTTTCCACAAAGAATGCAAAGAGAACAAAGCAAATTTTATGTTAAAAGTATATCCTTGCTGGGAGAAATGGTTTTAATGCATTGTGATGCAATGTATCACAGCATTCACTGGCAACAAAAGGGTTAATACAGTCATATAACCACTTTTAAATTATTTTATATGGAAACAGTCAGAAAAATCACAATAGGAAACACCAGACATATTTTAAACAAAGAGTAAAAGGGACGTTGCTGCAGTTGTAGAGATGATTATGTACCAAGAGTCTTTTAATAGACTTAAGCTTTTTATGTGCCCATTTAATTAGAGAGCAGGTCCTGCACACCAGTTTGACAAGAATAGGTGTTAATATGTGCACCGCTCTCTGCCTGACAGCGGCCATTTCCAATTGCATTGCTAATAATAGACCTCAGAAATCACAAAAGAGGAAAAAATACCTTCAAAAATACATTACAAAGTATAGTTACTCTCATAACAGTGCTTGATAGAAATTATTAAAAAAAATACTGCATAAATAAATTGATCAGGGCTCAAAGATATGAGGTCTCAGGTGTTAGGAAAAAAAGGACTGCATGTCTAAGGGGCCGATTTAAAAAGGGTCGAACGGCCCCTGATGCCCTTGTTTCTGCACGAGCCTTCAGGCTTCCCGGAAACAGTAGTTATGAAGCAGCATAATTGACCCCCCTTATGTTTATGCTGTCGGTATTCAGCGATGTCTGTCGAACATTATATGCTACAGCGTATCATGTCGGAAAGACATTGATAAATCGGCCCCTAAATATGTATATGTGTGTATTAGACATGTGCAGCCCAGAAAATTTAGTTTGACAACATTTTTGAATCGAATATTAAGGGAAATTTGTTTTAAACCGAAACAAAAACTAAATTTGCATTAAACATTTATAGTTCATTATATCGTTATATCGTTAAAAGGAATGTAAATGTTTCAAAGCTACAGGGAAAAAGTTTACCTGTAGCTAAAATACTTACCTCTCCAGAGCACATTAAGTTGATTTTTTTTAAAGGAAACAAACAAATACTAAATTTTCATCAGTATTTTTTTTTTATTTTTCTTTAATTTTTTTGGGTGCATTAT
Source organism: Bombina bombina (assembly GCF_027579735.1). Lineage (NCBI taxonomy): Eukaryota > Metazoa > Chordata > Amphibia > Anura > Bombinatoridae > Bombina > Bombina bombina. The sequence continues at coordinate 69,269,581 of NC_069505.1, forward strand.
TTGGTCCAAAAACAATTGTGCATCTCTGCTGTGTGTATGTATGTATGTATGTTTGTGTATATATATATATATTTCTGGGTTCCAAGCACTCCCTGATATGGTGACATGCCTGGGTGCTCTCTATGGTAGGTAGATAGAAACTTCAAAATGAGAAGAGGCACACTCAGGTCTTAATAAACATAATTTTATTTCTTCTTAAGTAAATTTTCAGTCAACGTTTCGGTCCTCAGAGACCTTTTTCAAGACTGTTTTCATGTAGACATTCAAAGGATATGTTCAGCGGTGTTCTGTGAGGACCAAAACGTTGACTGAAAATTTTCTTAAGAAGAAATATAATTATGTTTATTAAGACCTGAGTGTGCCTCTTCTCATTTTGAAGTTTCTATCTACCTACCATAGAGAGCATCCAGGCATTTCACCATATCAGGGAGTGCTTGGAACCCAGAAATATATGTATATATGTATATACAGTATATATATATATATATATATATATATATATATATATATATATATATATATATATATATATATATATACACTGTATATACAGTATATATATATATATATACACATACACATACATACATACACACATACACACACATACACACACACACACACACCAGAGATGCACGATTGTTTTTGGACCAAATAATGCACCCAAAAAAAATTGAGAAAAATTTAAAAAAATACTGATGAAAATTCAGTATTTGTTCGTTTACTTTAAAAAAAATTAACTTAATGTGCTCTATATAGATCACAGGAGAGCACTCTCACTTGTCAACGCAGCTGCCAGGGTGCTAGTAATGAATAGATAATAGTAACAAAAAACTTGCCCTCGCTGGTCTTTTTAAACACACTTTTTTACTGTCAAAAAATAGTGACATTTCGGGAACAAAGTGTCCCCAAAACGTCACTATTTTTTCACAGTAAAAAAGTGTGTTTAAAAAGACCAGCGAGTGCAAGTTTTTTGTTACTATTATCTATTCATTACTAGCACCCTGGCAGAGAGACAGCAAAAGAGAGGGGGGAGAGAGAGCACAAAAGAGAGGGGGGAGAGAGAGCACAAAAGAGAGGGGGGAGAGAGAGCACAAAAGAGAGGGAGAGAGAGACCGCAAAAGAGAGGGGGAGAGAGACAGCAAAAGAGAGGGGGAGAGAGAGCACAAAAGATAGGGGGGAGAGAGCACAAAAGAGAGGAGGGAGAGTGCACAAAAGAGAGGGGGAGAGTGCACAAAAGAGAGGGGGAGAGAGCTCAAAAGAGAGGGGAAGAGAGCGCAAAAGAGAGGGGGAAGAGAGAGCCAAAGAGAGGGGGGGAGAGAGAGCGCAAACGAGAGGGGGAAAGAGAGAGAGGAAAAGAGAGGGGGGAGAGAGAGAGGAAAAGAGAGGGGGGAGAGAGAGAGGAAAAGAGAGGGGGAGAGAGATTAAAAGAGAGGGGGGAGAGAGAGAGCAAAAGAGAGGGGGGAGAGAGAGAGCAAAAGAAAGGGGGAGAGAGAGAGCAAAAGAGAGGGGGGAGAGAGAAAGCAAAAGAGAGGGGGGAGAGAGAGTGAGTAAAAGAGAGGGGGGAGAGAGAGAGTAAAATAGAGGGGAGAGAGAGAGAGAGCAAAAGAGAGGGGAGAAAGAGAGAGCAAAAGAGAGGGGAGAAAGAGAGAGCAAAAAAGGGGGGATAGAGAGAGAGCAAGGGGTGGGACCACTGTACTGCAAAAAATCAATATTTACACATTAAAAACATGCCCCTTAAATAGTATGTGAACTACCTTGTAAAATACCGCCATTCATCTGTGTACGCCGTTCCAAACACCTAGTCCTGACGTCATGCTGACACGCTAGTCGTGCCTAGCGTGATGACGCATAGCATGGCGTTGCCATAGCAACGTCAGAAGCGTCTCGTTGGCGTATTTGCCAGATGATGGGGAACTCCGGATTTGCTGTGCGCATGCTCATCACTTTACATTATAGCTAGCAAAACCGTTGCCCTTGGTAATAGTGGTAAACCAAACACATTAGCACAACAGCAAACTCTCCGGATGTTACCTACATATGGCTAAGGAAGAAATGAACCAGAGAGGGGGAAGAGAGAGCAAAATAGAGGGGGAAGAGAGAGCAAAAGAGAGGAGGGAGAGAGAGAGCAAAAGAGAGGGGGAGAGAGAGAGCAAAAGAGAGGGGGAGAGAGAGAGAGAGAGAGTAAAAGAGAGGGGGGAGAGAGAGAGTAAAAGAGAGGGGAGAGAGAGAGAGAGAGAGAGAGAGCAAAAGAGAGGGGAGAAAGAGAGAGCAAAAGAGAGGGGAGAAAGAGAGAGCAAAAAAGGGGGGATAGAGAGAGAGCAAGGGGTGGGACCACTGTACTGCAAAAATGGCCCATGAACACAGGCTTTAGGATTAGTATATATATATATAAGCAAAGTCCAGAACACACACCTTCTGTCTTCCATGGGCTCCATGTGAAAGCGGGTTCTCATTTGAACCGAAACTTTATGGGTTAAAGGATTACTTTCTGTTATAATTTTTAAGCTAAACAACTAACATATTAAAGTTAATAAACATTAATTAAAACCTACTGACCTATATTTTCTCCAAAACGAAGTTTCATAACGTTCTAAAAGTTATATCTTTTATTCGCCGATGATGTCACGTTATCCTGCCCACTATTTTCAGCACTGAGTGTTCAAAATACTTAAACCAATAACTTTGTGTTTAAAGCGCCATTTTGAAACCTAGGTATTGTAAACGGATTGGTACAGAGCAAAGGATACCCACGGAGTGGGTTTGGAAAACAATTAAATTTGCAGGCAAGATTTCTGATATACGGTAGAGATATGTTAATGAAATGCTATTGATAAAAAGCGTATTTGGGGTAGTTAGTTAGTAACAGGCATAGAAAATATTTACTTACAGTGGCCCTTTAAGGCCCTCTTGTTTATACGTTTGTGGATTAAAAGGCTTTTTTTACCAAGCTTCCTGTTCTGCCTGCTTTTTTTCTGGATACACTATACACACTTTGCCAGGTGTGTGTTCTGGACTTTGCTTATATTCAAATTTACTGCAGTGCACCAGGCAGATATACGGATGGTGTGTGCCACTTCTCTATTTACCTTTATATATATATATATATATATATATATATATATATATATATATATATATATATATATATATATATATATATGTCTTTACATATATATGTGTGTGTGTGTGAGTGTAAGAGAACACGGACAGGTGAGCATGTAAATCACAAAAGTGCTGGTGCAACTTAGGCGGTAATTTATTTTAAACCGCTGATTCATATGGGGATGTTGGAAGGAATCTCCCTTGCACTAAGACAAAGAGGGGTCTAGGGTGTCCACTTTTATTCCCATCTACCATACTCTCATTGGTTTGAAGTGCATAAGGGGTTGCTTTTAAGATCAAGGGGTTAATGTCTTTTATGTCCTTGGTGGCATATGTTCAAGTGTTGATACATTTTGATGATGCATCTATTACAACTGTTCTGCTTGTGTTAATATATCTGTAATATTGAGCCACTATTACACTATAACATTCATGTGCTTTATGAACCTAGTTAGCGTAACACAATGCGTTATGGTGACAGAGCTAGATAGCAGTTGTTTTCTGCATTGAATGCTCTATACATTTATGTTCCAGCGCATTGTGGGATACCATTATGGGTTTCACATTTGTGACCTTAGGGCCATAAGTGGTTCATTTCTTCCTTAGCCATATGTAGGTAACATCCGGAGAGTTTGCTGTTGTGCTAATGTGTTTGGTTTACCACTATTACCAAGGGCAACGGCTTTGCTAGCTATAATGTAAAGTGATGAGCATGCGCACAGCAAATCCGGAGTTCCCCATCATCTGGCAAATACGCCGACGAGATGCTTCTGAAGTTGCTATGGCAACGCCGTGCTATGCGTCATCACGCTAGGCACGACTAGCGTGTCAGCATGACATCAGGACTAGGTGTTTGGAACGGCGTACACAGATGAATGGCGGTATTTTACAAGGTAGTTCAGATACTATTTAAGGGGCATGTTTTTAATGTGTAAATATTGATTTTGGGGTGTGGAGCTGCACTCTGTTCGTTTGTTTTTGTTATGACATTAACAAAGGCACAATGCAGTGCCGAAACGTTTGTCTTTTAACCTTTTGAAATAACTTTATATGTTTTAAGAAAAGTCCAGTGAGTGCCTGCTTTTTGGAAGTACTTATATATATATGCATACCAATATATAGACATAGATATAAGTGCAGTAGAGCCCTTTGCAGTCAAGTAGATGAAAACACGTAAAATCATATTTATGCAATTTTCATATTTAATAAAGTATTTATGTATGTACTGTATATATTTCACATTCCCATGTTCTTCACATATGGGAATATATTCTAGTATTTTAAAATATATCTATCATCTATCTATCTATCTATCTATCTATCTATCTATCTATCTAGAGGTAAAGATATTTATTGTACAAAAAAAAGCCATCGGATATATATAGAAATATGTTTAATTTCGGGTTAGCACACTTGAGAAAATGTAATTGGGTTTGCAAGCCAGTAAGGGTATTACATTTTTCACCACTTTTCACGCTCTACTGAAGCCTATGGAGGAATACATTAAAGCAGTGCCGAATTTCTAACTTTGGATTAGCTCACATGTGAAAACATTTTAATTTCAACTTGTAATACGCGCATAAAAAGCTTACTTCTAGCGGAATTAACGGGGGAGCACAAAGTACTACTCCACTTGTAATCTCTAGCCCTAACCAAGATATTAATCCGAAATCCCAGCTGTGTCAGTCAGAATACTCCATGCTACAAATGACCACGTATCACGCTTGTTATCTATGGCACAGGACCATTAAGGGAGGCATTTTTAAACAAGAATTTTGTAGAATAGAACATTATACATGTTTTTTTTTTTACAAAGTTATTTATATTTCTCTAAATACCACATTTATGTTTTTCACCTAGCTTGTGTGGCCCTGGGCTGGAGGCATTTTATTGATTACCCAAAGTACATTTCAAAGTACGATGGAGATAAATGGAATAAAGAACTAAATCTAATTAATAGGGGACCTCTGGCTATCAGTAAAACATGGCAAACACACACCCTGGTGAATGAGAGCGTAAGGCAAAGACCTTATAGCACAGACAACAATAATCATATTAGCATCGGAGAAACACAAACATGTTGAAATGAAATAACTCAGTATATTGACGAAATAGTCACTTTTTGAGACCTCATTAGTCTCCATTTCAAGAAGTTGTTTCAATAATGTCAGCAATATGGATCTTTCAGATATAAAGTAATATATAGAGAGATGTATTATTGTTGTACTTTTGTCATTCGTACCTATGGACAGCACACTGCAGAATATGTTGGAGCTTTATAAATAAATAGTGATGTCGCGAACCTAAAAATTTTGGTTCATGAACGGCGGACGCGAACTTCAGCAACTGTTCGCGAACGGGCGAACCGCCATTGACTTCAATAGGCAGGCGAATTTTAAAACACACAGGGACTCTTTCTGGCCACAATAGTGATGGAAAAGTTGTTTCAAGGGTACTAACACCTGGACTGTGGCATGCCGGAGGGGGATCCATGGCAAAACTCCCACGGAAAATTACATAGTTGATGCAGAGTCTGGTTTTAATCCATGAAGGGCATAAATCACCTAACGTTCCTAAATTGTTTGGAATAACGTGCTTGAAAACATCAGGTATGATGTTGTATCGATCAGGTAGTGTAAGGGTTATGCCCGCTTCACAGTGACAGACCAAGCTCCCCGTTTAACGCACCGTAAACAACCGCAAACAGTCCATTTGCACAACCGCAAAATCCCCATTGCCACGAGATAGATAGATTTGATAGATAGATACATAGATTAGATAGAAAAATCAATAGATGCAATAGATACATTTGATAGATACGATAGATAGATTTGATAGATCAATAGATAGATTTGAAAGATAGATAATTTCCCAGACAGAGAATTACAAGACGTGCTGTCTGTGACCCATGGTAAGGTTCCCAGAGGCAGTTGCGGCGCCCGAGGCTCTGATTAGAACAGAGCACTCTGGAACGTATCTGCCCTTGTCCGAAATCGGAACATTCTTTAGCTTTCTATCTGTCGGCCAAATGTCCATCTGCCAAATGTCCGTCTGCCAAATGTCCTTCTGCATTTTGTCAGAGCACCACGTGCAATCTACTGTGCCAACAGATATGAGTGGTCTGTCAAGTAGTACTATTCTTATCAGTTTAATACCTGTTATGTCCCCTATCAGGGTAAGTGTATATGGCATGGATTTTAGGAACCGAGAGATGGAAAAAGATGCTTGGTCAGTCCGGCCACGAGATAGATAGATTTGATAGAAAGATAGATAGATACATAGATTAGATAGATAGATCAATAGATGCAATAGATACATTTGATAGATACGATAGATAGATAGATAGATAGATAGATAGATAGATAGATAGAGATAGATAGATTTGATAGATTAATAGATAGATTTGATAGATAGATAATTTCCCAGACAGAGAATTACAAGACGTGCGGTCTGAGACCCATGGTAAGGTTACTTCCTTTTGCACAATTGAGTACAGGTTGGGGATTGCCTTTTGTGCAAAGAAATTTTGTCCGGGTACCTTCCACTATGGTGTCCCCTATCAGGGGACGTGTATATGGCATGGATTTTAGTAGCCGGGAGATGGAAAAAGATGCTTGGTCGGTCCTCCTACTTGAAATTTGGGGCACTGCGCATGTAATCTACTGTGCCACCAGATATGAGTGGTGTGTTAAGTAGTACTATTCTTATCACTTTAATCCCTGTTACGTCTCCTATCAGGGGACGTGTAAATGGCATGGATTTTCGGAACCGGGATATGGAAAAAGATGTTTGGTCGGTCCTGCCATGAGATAGATTTGATAGATTGATACATAGATTAGATAGATAGATCAATAGATGCAATAGATACATTTGATAGATACGATAGATAGATAGATAGATAGATAGATTTGATAGATCAATAGATAGATTTGATAGATAGATAGACAATTTCCCAAACAGAGAATTACAAGACGTGCGGTCTGGGACCCATGGTAAGGTTCCCAGAGGCAGTTGCGGCGCCCGAGACTCTGATTAGAACAGAGCACTCTGGAACATATCTGCCCTCGGCCGAAATTGGAACATTCTTTAGCTTTCTATCTGTTGGCCAAATGTCCGTCTGCCAAATGTCCTTCTGCATTTTGTCAGAGCACCGCGTGCAATCTACTGTGCCAACAGATATGAGTGGTCTGTCAAGTAGTACTATTCTTATCAGTTTAATACCTGTTACGTCCCCTATCAGGGTATGTGTATATGGCATGGATTTTAGGAACCGGGAGATGGAAAAAGATGCTTGGTCGGTCCGGCCACGAGATAGATAGATAGATACATAGATTAGATAGATCAATAGATGCAATAGATACATTTGATAGATATGATAGATTGATAAATAGATAGATTTGATAGATCAATAGATAGATTTGATAGATAGATAATTTCCCAGACAGAGAATTACAAGACGTGCGGTCTGGGACCCATTGGTAAGGTTACTTCCTTTTGCACAATCGAGTAAACGTTGGGGATTGCCTTTTGTGCAAAGAAATTTCGGCCGGGTACCTTTCACTGTGGTGTCCCCTATCAGGGGACGTGTATATGGCATGGATTTTAGGAACCGGGAGATGGAAAAAGATGCTTGGTCGGTCCTCCTACTTCAAATTTGGGGCACTGCTCGTGCAATCTACTGTGCCACCAGATATGAGTGGTGTGTTATGTAGTACTATTCCTATCACTTTAATCCCTGTTACGTGCCTTTTTTTTAAATTGTTTTTTGAAGCTACAGTGCAGCACCAGAGGCCAGAAAAATTTGGCATGTACACATGCCTGAAAAATTAGGTATTGTTGCAGCCGCTGCTACAGAAAAAAAAACGGCCAGAAAAATTGATGTTTGTTTCACTGGCAGAAAGTGCCCTAAAACATTGCGGCTTGAACACTAGTTGGTGGCAGATAAGTTACGAAAGTCATCCAGCATTCGAAGATAACATACAGCAGCTTGTGGACCATTTATAGCCCAAGGCAGATCATCTCATTAGGCCTTTTTTACTTGAATGTATCGCCCAATGTCAGTCCCTTCGGGATCCATCCCTCATTCATCTTAATAAAGGTGAGTTAATCTAGACTTTTTTGACCTAGGCGACTTCTCTTCTCAGTGACAATACCTCCTGCTGCACTGAAGGTCCTTTCTGACAGGACACTTGAAGCGGGGCAGGCAAGAAGTTCTATAGCAAATTGGGATAGCTCAGGCCACAGGTCAAGCCTGCACACCCAGTAGTCAAGGGGTTCATCGTTCCTCAGAGTGTCGAGATCTGCAGTTAAGGCAAGATAGTCTGCTACCTGTCGGTCGAGACAATCTCTCAGAGTGGACCCCGAAGGGCTGTGGCGATGCATAGGAGTTAAAATGCTCTGCATGTCCTCCATCAACAACACGTCTGTTAAGCGTCCTGTCCTTGCCGGCGTGTTTGTGGGAGTCGGAGGATTACTTTCACCTCTTCCCCTGTTAGTTTCCCGTTGTTCTGTGACATCACCCTTATACGCTGTGTAAAGCATACTTTTTAATTTATTTTGGAACTGCTGCATCCTTTCCGACTTGCAGGAATTTAGTAACATTTCAGACACTTTATGTTTATACCGAGGGTCTAGTAGCGTTGACACCCAGTACAGGTCGTTTTCCTTCAGTTTTTTTATATGAGGGTCCCTCAACAGGCACAACAGCATGAAAGACCCCATTTGCACAAGTTTGGATGCTGAGCTACTCATGTCCCGTTCCTCGTCCTCAGTGATCTCACTGAAGGTATGTTCTTCCCCCCAGCCACGTACAACACCACGGGTACCAGATAGGTGACAACGAGCACCCTGGGATGCCTGTTGTGGTTGGTCTTCCTCCTCCTCCTCCTCAAAGCCACATTCCTCCTCTGACTCCTCTTCCTCACAATCCTCTTCTAGCGTTGCCGCTGGTCCAGCAAGCGATGCTGATAAGGCTGTTTCTGGTGGTGATGGTGACCACAACTCTTCCTCTTCACGCTCATCTATGGCCTGATCCAGCACTCTTCACAGGGCACGCTCCAGGAAGAAAACAAATGGTATGATGTCGCTGATGGTGCCTTCGGTGCGACTGACTAGGTTTGTCACCTCCTCAAAAGGACGCATGAGCCTACAGGCATTGCGCATGAGCGTCCAGTAACATGGCAAAAAAATCCCCAGCTCTGAAGAGGCTGTCCTAGCACCCCGGTCATACAAATACTCGTTAACGGCTTTTTCTTGTTGGAGCAGGCGGTCGAACATTAGGAGTGTTGAATTCCAACGTGTCAGGCTGTCGCAAATCAAGCGCCTCACTGGCATGTTGTTTCGCCGCTGGATATCTGCAAAATTCGCCATGGTCGTGTAGGAACGCCTGAAATGGCCACAAACCTTCCTGGCCTGCTTCAGGACGTCCTTTAAGCCTGGGTACTTATGCACAAAGCGTTGTACGATCAGATTACACACATGTGCCATGCACGGCACATGTGTCAACTTGCCCAATTTCAATGCCGCCAACAAATTACTTCCATTGTCACAAACCACTTTGCCGATCTCCAGTTGGTGCGGAGTCAGACACTGATCCACCTGTGCGTTCAGGGTGGAGAGGAGTGCTGTTCCGGTGTGACAAGTCAAGTCAACCCCAAGACGGCGTGACACTGCCGTATCCAGGATGTGGAATAGTACCTGTGGAGCTGGGGGGGGTGCCGTTGAAGAGAAGAGGACTCAGCCGAGGAAGAGGTTATGGAAGAGGATGGAGTAGGAGGAGTAGAGGAGGTAGCAGCAGGCCTGCCTGCAAGTCATGGCGGTGTCACCAACTCCTCTGCAGAGCCGCGCATTCCATGCTTGGCAGCCGTCAGCAGGTTTACCCAATGCGCAGTGTAGGTGATATACCTGCCCTGACCATGCTTTGCAGACCAGCTATCAGTGGTCAGATGGACCCTTGCCACAACACTGTGTGCAAGACATGCCATTACTTCCTTTCGCACAATCGAGTACAGGTTGGGGATTGCCTTTTGTGCAAAGAAATTTCATCCGGGAACCTTCCACTGCGGTGTCCCAATAGCTACAATTTTTTGGAACGCCTCAGACTCCACCAGCTTGTATGGTAAAAGCTGGCAGGGCTAAGAGTTCAGACAAGCCAGCTGTCAGACGCCGGGCAAGGGGGTGACTTTGGGACATTGGCTTCTTACGCTCAAACATGTCCTTGACAGACACCTGACTGTGGGCAGATGAGCAGGAACTGCTACGGAAGAGAGACGGAGTGGCGGATGGTTGAGAGGGGGCAAGGAGGACAGCAGTGGTTGACGTGGCTGAAGATGCTGGACCAGGAGGAGGACGGCTTTGAGTTTGTGTGCTGCTTCTACTCATGTATTCATCCCATCAGCATTTATAATATGAGATCATGTGCCTTCGCAAAGCAGTTGTACCTAGGTGGGTGTTGGACTTCCCATGACTCAGTTTCTTTTGGCACAGGTTGCAAATGGCATCGCTGTTGTCAGAGGCAGACACACAAAAAAAATGCCACACTGCTGAGCTCTGCAATGACGGCATTCTGGTGGTGGCAACAGCATGCGTTGATTGGCGTGCTGTCTGGCTGACCCCGGGTGCCGATGCATGCTGTCTGACTGTGCCACTAGCTCCTTGCGACGACCTCCCCCTGCTTCCAACTCGTCTCCTCCTCCTCCTCTCTGTCTCCCCATCTGAACTTTCCCCCTCTTCTTCTTCTCTTCTAGCGGGCACCCACGTGACATCCACGGACGCATCATCATTAACCGCTTCACTTGTATCTGACAAATCAACAATGGAAGCAGCAGCGGGTACAACATCATCATCATCACACCGTACGTCCATGTCTGTAATGCTGCCTGATTGAGACATATCACTGTTATCTACATCCTCTGTCAATGATGGTTACGCATCACTCATTTCTTCAAACTGATGTGTCAATAACTCCTCTGACAGATCAAGTGAAGCGGCTGTGGTGCTAGTGTTGGTGGTGGCGGCAGGCGGGCGAGTGGTCACTTGAGAGGTGCCCGAAGCTAAGCTGGAGGTGGATGGTGCATCAAGGTTCCGAGCGGAAGCTGTAGAAGATTGGGTGTCCTGTGTTAGCCAGTCAACTAGGTCCTCCTCAGAACTTTTCGCGTTCATGGTACGTGGCCTCTGAAGACTGGGCATTATTGTAGGGTCAAAGGGAATCACAGCACCACGACCACGACGGCACCTGCGCCGTGGCCTGCCTCTGCCTGTCATTTTTTTTTAAAATGTACTCTTACACAACTATTAAACAAAATATGAGTTGTGCCACTGGGCAAGTGGGCACAGTATGCGCTGTGAGCCTGACAAAAAAAGCAGACTGATGTTTCACAATCCAAAAAGTTTATTTTTTAAATATTTACACTACTGTTACAACCGATATGAGTGGTGGCACTAGTTGGCAAGTGGGCCTGGCACACACGCTGGCAGGCAGCCAACTGCAATTAGATTGCACTAGCAGACTGATGTTTCACAGTCAAAAAAGCTTTTTTTTTTAACTATTTACACTACTGTTATAACAAATATGAGTGGTGGCACTAGTTGGCAAGTGGGCCTGGCACACACGCTGGCAGGCAGGCAACTGCAATTAGATTACACTAGCAGACTGATGTTTAACAGTCAAAAAAGTTTTTTTTTAAAATATTTACACTACTGTTACAACAGATATGAGTGGTGGCGCTTAGCAAGTGGGCCTGGCACACACGCTGCCAGGCAGGCAACTGCAATTAGATTACACTAGCAGACTGATGTTTCACAGTCAAAAAAGTTTTTTTTTTTTTAAATATTTATACTACTGTTACAACAAATATGAGTGGTGGCCCTAGTTGGCAAGTGGACCTGGCACACACGCTGGCAGGCAGGCAACTGCAATTATATTACAGTAGCAGACTGATTTTTCACAGTCAAAAAAGTTTTTTTTTAAATATTTACACTACTGTTACAACAGATATGAGTGGTGGCACTTAGCAAGTGGGCCTGGCACATGCGCTGCCAGGCAGGCAACTGCAAATAGATTACACTATCATACTGATGTTTCACAGTCAAAAAAGTTTTTTTTAAATATTTACACTACTGTTACAACAAATATGAGTGGTGGCACTAGTTGGCAAGTGGGCCTGGCACACACGCTGGCAGGCAGGCAACTGCAATTAGATTACACTAGCAGACTGATGTTTCACAGTCAAAAAAGTTTTTTTTAAAATATTTACACTACTGTTACAACAAATATGAGTGGTGACACTAGTTGGCAAGTGGGCCTGGCACACATACTGGCAGGCAGGCAACTGCAATTAGATTACACTAGTAGACTGATGTTTCACAGTCAAAAAAGTTTTTTTTAAAATATTTACACTACTTTTACAACAAATATGAGTGGTGGCATTAGTTGGCAAGTGGGCCTGGCACACATGCTGGCAGGCAGGCAACTGCAATTAGATTACACTAGGAGACTGATGTTTCACAGTCAAAAGTTTTTTTTTAAAATATTTACACTACTGTTATAACAAATATGAGTGGTGGCACTAGTTGGAAAGTGGGCCTTGCACACACGCTGGCAGGCAGGCAACTGCAATTAGATTACACTAGCAGACTGATGTTTCACAGTCAAAAAAGTTTTTTTAAAATATTTACACTACTGTTACAACAGATATGAGTGATGGCACTTAGCAAGTGGGCCTGGCACACACTCTGGCAGGCAGGCAACTGCAATTAGATTACACTAGCAGACTGATGTTTCACAGTCAAAAAAGTTGTTTTTTTAAATATTTACACTACTGTTACAACAAATATGAGTGGTGGCACTAGTTGGCAAGTGGGCCTGGCACACACGCTGGCAGGCAGGCAACTGCAATTAGATTACACTAGCAGACTGATGTTTCACAGTCAAAAAAGTTTTTTTTTTTAAATTTACACTACTGTTACAACAGATATGAGTGATGGCGCTTAGTAAGTGGGCCTGGCACACACACTGGCAGGCAGGCAACTGCAATTAGATTACACTAGCAGACTGATGTTTCACAGTCAAAAAAGTTTTTTTTTAAATATTTACACTACTGTTACAACAGATATGAGTGGTGGCACTTAGCAAGTGGGCCTGGCACACACTCTGGCAGGCAGGCAACTGCAATTAGATTACACTAGCAGACTGACGTTTCACAGTCAAAAAAGTTTTTTTTTTAAATATTTACACTACTGTTACAACAAATATGAGTGGTGGCACTAGTTGGCAAGTGGGCCTGGCACACACGCTGGCAGGCAGGCAACTGCAATTAGATTACACTAGCAGACTGATGTTTCACAGTCAAAAAAGTTTTTTTTTTTTAAATATTTACACTACTGTTACAACAGATATGAGTGGTGGCACTTAGCAAGTGGGCCTGGCACACGCGCTGCCAGGCAGGCAACTGCAAATAGATTACACTATCATACTGATGTTTCACAGTCAAAAAAGTTTTTTTTTAAATATTTACACTACTGTTACAACAGATATGAGTGGTGGCACTTAGCAAGTGGGCCTGGCACACGCGCTGCCAGGCAGGCAACTGCAAATAGATTACACTATCATACTGATGTTTCACAGTCAAAAAAGTTTTTTTTTAAATATTTACACTACTGTTACAACAAATATGAGTGGTGACACTAGTTGGCAAGTGGGCCTGGCACACATGCTGGCAGGCAGGCAACTGCAATTAGATTACACTAGCAGACTGATGTTTCACAGTCAAAAGTTTTTTTTTAAAATATTTACACTACTGTTATAACAAATATGAGTGGTGGCACTAGTTGGCAAGTGGGCCTTGCACACACGCTGGCAGGCAGGCAACTGCAATTAGATTACACTAGCAGACTGATGTTTCACAGTCAAAAAAGTTTTTTTTAAATATTTACACTACTGTTACAACAGATATGAGTGATGGCACTTAGCAAGTGGGCCTGGCACACACTCTGGCAGGCAGGCAACTGCAATTAGATTACACTAGCAGACTGATGTTTCACAGTCAAAAGTTTTTTTTTTAAATATTTACACTACTGTTATAACAAATATGAGTGGTGGCACTAGTTGGCAAGTGGGCCTTGCACACACGCTGGCAGGCAGGCAACTGCAATTAGATTACACTAGCAGACTGATGTTTCACAGTCAAAAAAGTTTTTTTTAAATATTTACACTACTGTTACAACAGATATGAGTGATGGCACTTAGCAAGTGGGCCTGGCACACACTCTGGCAGGCAGGCAACTGCAATTAGATTACACTAGCAGACTGATGTTTCACAGTCAAAATTTTTTTTTTTTTAATAAAATATTTATACTACTGTTACAACAGATATGAGTAGTGGCACTTAGCAAGTGGGCCTGGAACACACGCTGGCAGGCAGGCAACTGCAATTAGATTACACTAGCAGACTGACGTTTCACAGTCAAAAAAGTTTTTTTTTTAAATATTTACACTACTGTTACAACAAATATGAGTGGTGGCACTAGTTGGCAAGTGGGCCTGGCACACACGCTGGCAGGCAGGCAACTGCAATTAGATTACACTAGCAGACTGATGTTTCACAGTCAAAAAAGTTTTTTTTTTTAAATATTTACACTACTGTTACAACAGATATGAGTGGTGGCACTTAGCAAGTGGGCCTGGCACACGCGCTGCCAGGCAGGCAACTGCAAATAGATTACACTATCATACTGATGTTTCACAGTCAAAAAAGTTTTTTTTAAATATTTACACTACTGTTACAACAGATATGAGTGATGGCACTTAGCAAGTGGGCCTGGCACACACTCTGGCAGGCAGGCAACTGCAATTAGATTACACTAGCAGACTGATGTTTCACAGTCAAAAAAGTTTTTTTTAAATATTTACACTACTGTTACAACAGATATGAGTGGTGGCACTTAGCAAGTGGGCCTGGCACATGCGCTGCCAGGCAGGCAACTGCAAATAGATTACACTATCATACTGATGTTTCACAGTCAAAAAAGTTTTTTTTAAATATTTACACTACTGTTACAACAAATATGAGTGGTGGCACTAGTTGGCAAGTGGGCCTGGCACACACGCTGGCAGGCAGGCAACTGCAATTAGATTACACTAGCAGACTGATGTTTCACAGTCAAAAAAGTTTTTTTTAAAATATTTACACTACTGTTACAACAAATATGAGTGGTGACACTAGTTGGCAAGTGGGCCTGGCACACATACTGGCAGGCAGGCAACTGCAATTAGATTACACTAGTAGACTGATGTTTCACAGTCAAAAAAGTTTTTTTTAAAATATTTACACTACTTTTACAACAAATATGAGTGGTGGCATTAGTTGGCAAGTGGGCCTGGCACACATGCTGGCAGGCAGGCAACTGCAATTAGATTACACTAGGAGACTGATGTTTCACAGTCAAAAGTTTTTTTTTAAAATATTTACACTACTGTTATAACAAATATGAGTGGTGGCACTAGTTGGAAAGTGGGCCTTGCACACACGCTGGCAGGCAGGCAACTGCAATTAGATTACACTAGCAGACTGATGTTTCACAGTCAAAAAAGTTTTTTTAAAATATTTACACTACTGTTACAACAGATATGAGTGATGGCACTTAGCAAGTGGGCCTGGCACACACTCTGGCAGGCAGGCAACTGCAATTAGATTACACTAGCAGACTGATGTTTCACAGTCAAAAAAGTTGTTTTTTTAAATATTTACACTACTGTTACAACAAATATGAGTGGTGGCACTAGTTGGCAAGTGGGCCTGGCACACACGCTGGCAGGCAGGCAACTGCAATTAGATTACACTAGCAGACTGATGTTTCACAGTCAAAAAAGTTTTTTTTTTAAATTTACACTACTGTTACAACAGATATGAGTGATGGCGCTTAGTAAGTGGGCCTGGCACACACACTGGCAGGCAGGCAACTGCAATTAGATTACACTAGCAGACTGATGTTTCACAGTCAAAAAAGTTTTTTTTTAAATATTTACACTACTGTTACAACAGATATGAGTGGTGGCACTTAGCAAGTGGGCCTGGCACACACTCTGGCAGGCAGGCAACTGCAATTAGATTACACTAGCAGACTGACGTTTCACAGTCAAAAAAGTTTTTTTTTTAAATATTTACACTACTGTTACAACAAATATGAGTGGTGGCACTAGTTGGCAAGTGGGCCTGGCACACACGCTGGCAGGCAGGCAACTGCAATTAGATTACACTAGCAGACTGATGTTTCACAGTCAAAAAAGTTTTTTTTTTTAAATATTTACACTACTGTTACAACAGATATGAGTGGTGGCACTTAGCAAGTGGGCCTGGCACACGCGCTGCCAGGCAGGCAACTGCAAATAGATTACACTATCATACTGATGTTTCACAGTCAAAAAAGTTTTTTTTTAAATATTTACACTACTGTTACAACAGATATGAGTGGTGGCACTTAGCAAGTGGGCCTGGCACACGCGCTGCCAGGCAGGCAACTGCAAATAGATTACACTATCATACTGATGTTTCACAGTCAAAAAAGTTTTTTTTTAAATATTTACACTACTGTTACAACAAATATGAGTGGTGACACTAGTTGGCAAGTGGGCCTGGCACACATGCTGGCAGGCAGGCAACTGCATTTAGATTACACTAGCAGACTGATGTTTCACAGTCAAAAGTTTTTTTTTAAAATATTTACACTACTGTTATAACAAATATGAGTGGTGGCACTAGTTGGCAAGTGGGCCTTGCACACACGCTGGCAGGCAGGCAACTGCAATTAGATTACACTAGCAGACTGATGTTTCACAGTCAAAAAAGTTTTTTTTAAATATTTACACTACTGTTACAACAGATATGAGTGATGGCACTTAGCAAGTGGGCCTGGCACACACTCTGGCAGGCAGGCAACTGCAATTAGATTACACTAGCAGACTGATGTTTCACAGTCAAAAGTTTTTTTTTTAAATATTTACACTACTGTTATAACAAATATGAGTGGTGGCACTAGTTGGCAAGTGGGCCTTGCACACACGCTGGCAGGCAGGCAACTGCAATTAGATTACACTAGCAGACTGATGTTTCACAGTCAAAAAAGTTTTTTTTAAATATTTACACTACTGTTACAACAGATATGAGTGATGGCACTTAGCAAGTGGGCCTGGCACACACTCTGGCAGGCAGGCAACTGCAATTAGATTACACTAGCAGACTGATGTTTCACAGTCAAAATTTTTTTTTTTTTAATAAAATATTTATACTACTGTTACAACAGATATGAGTAGTGGCACTTAGCAAGTGGGCCTGGAACACACGCTGGCAGGCAGGCAACTGCAATTAGATTACACTAGCAGACTGACGTTTCACAGTCAAAAAAGTTTTTTTTTTAAATATTTACACTACTGTTACAACAAATATGAGTGGTGGCACTAGTTGGCAAGTGGGCCTGGCACACACGCTGGCAGGCAGGCAACTGCAATTAGATTACACTAGCAGACTGATGTTTCACAGTCAAAAAAGTTTTTTTTTTTAAATATTTACACTACTGTTACAACAGATATGAGTGGTGGCACTTAGCAAGTGGGCCTGGCACACGCGCTGCCAGGCAGGCAACTGCAAATAGATTACACTATCATACTGATGTTTCACAGTCAAAAAAGTTTTTTTTAAATATTTACACTACTGTTACAACAGATATGAGTGATGGCACTTAGCAAGTGGGCCTGGCACACACTCTGGCAGGCAGGCAACTGCAATTAGATTACACTAGCAGACTGATGTTTCACAGTCAAAAGTTTTTTTTAAAAATATTTACACTACTGTTATAACAAATATGAGTGGTGGCACTAGTTGGCAAGTGGGCCTTGCACACACGCTGGCAGGCAGGCAACTGCAATTAGATTACACTAGCAGACTGATGTTTCACAGTCAAAAAAGTTTTTTTTAAATATTTACACTACTGTTACAACAGATATGAGTGATGGCACTTAGCAAGTGGGCCTGGCACACACTCTGGCAGGCAGGCAACTGCAATTAGATTACACTAGCAGACTGATGTTTCACAGTCAAAATTTTTTTTTTTTTAATAAAATATTTATACTACTGTTACAACAGATATGAGTAGTGGCACTTAGCAAGTGGGCCTGGAACACACGCTGGCAGGCAGGCAACTGCAATTAGATTACACTAGCAGACTGACGTTTCACAGTCAAAAAAGTTTTTTTTTTAAATATTTACACTACTGTTACAACAAATATGAGTGGTGGCACTAGTTGGCAAGTGGGCCTGGCACACACGCTGGCAGGCAGGCAACTGCAATTAGATTACACTAGCAGACTGATGTTTCACAGTCAAAAAAGTTTTTTTTTTTAAATATTTACACTACTGTTACAACAGATATGAGTGGTGGCACTTAGCAAGTGGGCCTGGCACACGCGCTGCCAGGCAGGCAACTGCAAATAGATTACACTATCATACTGATGTTTCACAGTCAAAAAAGTTTTTTTTAAATATTTACACTACTGTTACAACAGATATGAGTGATGGCACTTAGCAAGTGGGCCTGGCACACACTCTGGCAGGCAGGCAACTGCAATTAGATTACACTAGCAGACTGATGTTTCACAGTCAAAAGTTTTTTTTTAAAATATTTACACTACTGTTATAACAAATATGAGTGGTGGCACTAGTTGGCAAGTGGGCCTTGCACACACGCTGGCAGGCAGGCAACTGCAATTAGATTACACTAGCAGACTGATGTTTCACAGTCAAAAAAGTTTTTTTTAAATATTTACACTACTGTTACAACAGATATGAGTGATGGCACTTAGCAAGTGGGCCTGGCACACACTCTGGCAGGCAGGCAACTGCAATTAGATTACACTAGCAGACTGATGTTTCACAGTCAAAAAAAAATTTTTTTAATAAAATATTTATACTACTGTTACAACAGATATGAGTAGTGGCACTTAGCAAGTGGGCCTGGAACACACGCTGGCAGGCAGGCAACTGCAATTAGATTACACTAGCAGACTGACGTTTCACAGTCAAAAAAGTTGTTTTTTTAAATATTTACACTACTGTTACAACAAATATGAGTGGTGGCACTAGTTGGCAAGTGGGCCTGGCACACACGCTGGCAGGCAGGCAACTGCAATTAGATTACACTAGCAGACTGATGTTTCACAGTCAAAAAAGTTTTTTTTTTTAAACATTTACACTACTGTTATAACAGATATGAGTGGTGGCACTTAGCAAGTGGGCCTGGCACACGCGCTGCCAGGCAGGCAACTGCAAATAGATTACACTATCATACTGATGTTTCACAGTCAAAAAAGTTTTTTTAAAAATATTTACACTACTGTTACAACAAATATGAGTGGTGGCACTAGTTGGCAAGTGGGCCTGGCACACACGCTGGCAGGCAGGCAACTGCAATTAGATTACACTAGCAGACTGATGTTTCACAGTCAAAAAAGTTTTTTTTAAATATTTACACTACTGTTACAACAAATATGAGTGGTGACACTAGTTGGCAAGTGGGCCTGGCACACATGCTGACAGGCAGGCAACTGCATTTAGATTACACTAGCAGACTGATGTTTCACAGTCAAAAAAGTTTTTTTAAAAATATTTACACTACTTTTACAATAAATATGAGTGGTGGCATTAGTTGGCAAGTGGGCCTGGCACACACGCTGGCAGGCAGGCAACTGCAATTAGATTACACTAGCAGACTGATGTTTCACAGTCAAAAGTTTTTTTTTAAATATTTACACTACTGTTATAACAAATATGAGTGGTGGCACTAGTTGGCAAGTGGGCCTTGCACACACGCTGGCAGGCAGGCAACTGCAATTAGATTACACTAGCAGACTGATGTTTCACAGTCAAAAAAGTTTTTTTTAAATATTTACACTACTGTTACAACAGATATGAGTGATGGCACTTAGCAAGTGGGCCTGGCACACACTCTGGCAGGCAGGCAACTGCAATTAGATTACACTAGCAGACTGATGTTTCACAGTCAAATTTTTTTTTTTTTTAATAAAATATTTACACTACTGTTACAACAGATATGAGTAGTGGCACTTAGCAAGTGGGCCTGGAACACACACTGGCAGGCAGGCAACTGCAATTAGATTACACTAGCAGACTGACGTTTCACAGTCAAAAAAGTTTTTTTTTTTAAATATTTACACTACTGTTACAACAAATATGAGTGGTGGCACTAGTTGGCAAGTGGGCCTGGCACACACGCTGGCAGGCAGGCAACTGCAATTAGATTACACTAGCAGACTGATGTTTCACAGTCAAAAAAGTTTTTTTCTAAATATTTACACTACAGTTACAACAAATATGAGTGGTGGCACTAGTTGGCAAGTGGGCCTGGCACACACGCTGGCAGGCAGGCAACTGCAATTAGATTACACTAGCAGACTGATGTTTCACAGTCAAAAAAGTTTTTTTTTTTAATTTACACTACTGTTACAACAGATATGAGTGGTGGCACTGCAGGCAGGCAACTGCAATTAGATTACACTAGCAGACTGATGTTTCACAGTCAAAAAAGTTTTTTTAAAAAATATTTACACTACTGTTACAACAGATATGATTGGTGGCACTAGTTGGCAAGTGGGCCTGGCACACACACTGGCAGGCAGGCAGGCATCTGCAATTAGATTACACTAGCAGACTGTTTCACAGTCAAAGTTTTTTTCTAAATTTACACTACTGTTACAACAGATATGAGTGGTGGCACTAGTTGGCAAGTAGGCCTGGCACACACGCTGGCAGGCAGGCAACTGCAATTAGATTACACTAGCAGACTGATGTTTCACAGTCAAAAACGTTTTTTTTTTAAATATTTACACTACTGTTACAACAAATATGAGTGGTAGCACTAGTTGGCAAGTGGGCCTGGCACACACGCTGGCAGGCAGGCAGGCAACTGTAATTAGATTACATTAGCAGACTGATGTTTCACAGTCAAAAAAGTTTTTTTTTAAATATTTACACTACTGTTACAACAGATATGAGTGGTGGCACTAGTTGGCAAGTGCGCCTGGCACACACGCTGGCAGGCAGGCAACTGCAATTAGATTACACTAGCAGACTGATGTTTCACAGTCAAAAAGTTTTTTTAAAAAATATTTACACTACTGTTACAACAGATATGAGTGGTGGCACTTAGCAAGTGGGCCTGGCACACACGCTGGCAGGCAGGCAACTGCAATTAGATTACACTAGCAAGACTGATGTTTCACAGTGAAAAAAGTTTTTTTTTTTAAAATTTACACTACTGTTACAACAGATATGAGTGGTGGCACTGCAGGCAGGCAACTGCAATTAGATTACACTAGCAGACTGATGTTTCACAGTCAAAATTACACAGGCAAAAAACCCCCCAAAAAACGACTGATGTTCTAGCCCTAAAAAGGGCTTTTTAGGATGCTGTCCAAACAGCAGAGATCAGATGAGTCCTTCAGGACTGTAGTGGACACTGAATACACTAGCCTAGCTATCAATTTCCCTAAAAAATCAGCAGCAGCTACACTGTCCCTCCTCTCACTAACAATGCAGGATCAAAATGAATCTAAAATGGCTGCTGCCCAGGAGCTGGGATGGTCTGGGAGGGAGTGTCTGCTGCTGATTGGCTGTAATGTGTCTGCAGACTGTGAGATACAGGGTCAAAGTTTTCTCAATGATGACGAATAGGGGGCGGATCGAACATCGCATATGTTCGCCGGGAACTATTCGCCGGTGAACAATTCGTGACATCACTATAAATAAACTATAATAATAATAATTAGTGAGATATAGTAAAGTTTGTGTAAAATAATATAGATCTGGAAAGGCTGTTAGTGAATCAAGTACAGTGAGATGAATTACATAAGAGAAATCTGAAGAATGTATTGGCCTCATTAGCTTTTACCATTAAAAGACCATTATTGTAGAATTGCATAACCAACAAGCGCATGATAAAAAGACAATGCAATAACACTTAACCTGAATTTCAAATAAGCAGAAGATTTTTTCTTGGCAAATTTTAAAATGTTGCAACAGAAGAGGGAAGACAGCGCACCTCCGACTCAAGGTAAACAGTTTTATTGGTTAAAAATGGCACACACTAGTAATACAGCTTACTAGAGCAAAATAAAAACAAGCCTTCATTAGTGGTGAAACTGTGATCAAGCGTGGTGAAGTCCGCAGTGATTAGGAAAAGCCGTCAGTATTCCACAGGTTGAAAGTACCCGGCTGTTCTTCTCAGCGTATAGTAAACAGCACACGTCACTGGGCGTTCTTCCAGCTCGTGCTACTGCTCCACAGGATGACTAAAAGAGCTCAACGCGTTTCGCCGGTGACAACCGAGATTTCTCAAGAGTACTCAGTCATCGTGATCCATGCTTTCAAATACTGGTAGTCTCTAATTGTAATTGGCAAGGGAGAGTTCATTTAAAGGGACAAAAACACCTTAATACATATGCAAATCGTTTGGTTGTACAAGAAGATTTTTTTAGGGCAGATGTTGCGCACATTAACAATTTATATTAGCATATATTAGCAGCAAAAATGTGTTTAACAAAATAGGTTTTTATTAATTTATGAATGCAAAATGCTTTTTTAATAGCTTTTACATTGTTTGTATGTATTATATATGAAGTGGACTTTGCCTCTTTTAGCACATTGCACTTAAGTTTTTGAATTTTTTTTTGAAATGATGAATTATATTATATACTGTCATGCAATTTTGTTTCATATATCTATCAATGCTGCTTACTGTATGGTTTTCTTTATCTATTAGTTTATGTGAAATTAATTTGCTGCTAATATATGCTAATATAAATTGTTAATGTGCGCAACATCTGCCCTAAAAAAATCTTCTTGTACAACCAAACGATTTGCATATGTATTAAGGTGTTTTTGTCCCTTTAAATGAACTCTCACTAGCCAATTACAATTAGAGACTACCAGTATTTAAAAGCATGGATCACGATGACTGAGTACTCTTGAGAAAGCCGGGTTGTCACCGGCGAAATGCGTTGAGCTCTTTTGGTCATCCTGTGGACCCGTAACATGAGCTGGAAGGACGCCCAGTGACTTGTGCTGTTTACTATGCGGGTACTTTCAACCTGTGGAATACTGACGACTTTTCCTAATCACCGCAGACTTCACCACGCTTGATCACAGTTTCACCACTAATGAAGGCTTGTTTCTATTTTGCTCTAGTAAGTTGTATTACTAGTGTGTGCCATTTTTAACCAATAAAACTGTTTACCTTGAGTCGGAGGTGTGCTGTCTTCCCTCTTCTGTTGCAGTATTTTGTGAATTCATCGGTGGATCAGGAACCCATCGGTTTTGTACAGCAGCACTCCTCTGAGACCACCTTCTCATCGTCCGCTCCTACAATACTTGCAGTCGGAGTTTATCTCTATGTTTATAACATACTCCAGGAGACACGCTGTATGGTAATGTAGCGCGGTTCTCTCCATTTTTGTCTTTTCACTTGTTCAAATTATAAAATGTCCTCCATTCCCCTGCCCTGTGTATCATGTGACAGCCACTCACAGACTTGTAGGAGTGGATGCCTCAGAAAGTGCACATAAAAAAGACTATATACAATTTGATAATGAAAGCAGGGTATAAATATGGGTGTCTCAGAGGTCCCAATCAAGAGCAGGCTCACATATTTATAAGGCCTGTCTTGCCCTGTAATTAGTCTTAATCGGTTTCACTACATGGGGGCCCGGGCTTCGTATGCATTATGCTTGGCCCCTCTGTATGCAGCACATGCAAAACAGGGCTCACAGTGTTTGGGAAGTAAATGGATTCACCTTTACAGGGCAGGGTTTACAAGATGGCCGTCAGAGTGGTTGAACTAAAATATCTGCCACCATATTTGTAGAGGAAGTTTGCACAAGTGCAGACTAACCAAGTGGGATGAATGACTGACAGTCACAAAGAAGCACCTCCTCTTTTTTCTATGTGTTTGCTGGTCTGCTTCTGCTGAATTTAAACATCCAGGAAGAGCACTTTTAAAATGGGGGGCCCCGATGCTGACTTTGCCCTGAAGCATCTAAGTCTCTGCAGACTGCCCCTTATATAAGCTTTTTAACAGATTTGCATTTCAGCCAACTAGTGCTGACTCAACGAGGGTGAGCACAATACTATCTGTATGGCACACATGAACTAGCACTGTCTAACTGTGAAAAACTGTCACAATGCACTGAGAGAAGTGGCGGTCTTCAAGGGCTTAGAAATTAGTATATGAGCCTACCTAGGTTTAGCTTTCAACAAGGAATACCAATAGAACAAAGCAATGTGATGATAAAAGTAAATTGGAAAGTTGTTTAAAATTGCATGCCCTATCTGAATCATGAAAGTTTAATTTTGACTTGACTGTCCCTTAAAACACATAGTTTAAAATCAGCTTCAGAGCAGCAATGCACTACTGAGAGCTAGCTGTATACATCTGATAAACCAATGACAAGAAGCAAATGTGTGAAGCCCGCAATCACCAGCTAGCTCCCAGTAGCAAAAAATATGTACATATTATTTTTCAACAAAAGTAAATTTGAAAATAGAAGTGAAATTAAGAGAGTCATAGAATAACATGCTCTTTCTGAATCATGAAACTTTAATCTTGACTTTCCTATCACTTTAATGGAAGGAACAACCAGTAATAAAACATTGGAACTTATAGGTGGAGCAATGTTCAATGAATTTGATCACAATCTCACTTTTACAAGGAGCTTCTATAATATCACAAGTGTCTATGAATCTATGGCATTATGTCGTATTATACATATAATTTATAAAACAATGGAGAGAGGAGTCTATGGGGTAGATTTATTAAGCAGAGGATACTACATTGATGACCCATCGTTTCTGACCCGCCAGAATCGTAAGTGGCCCCATCGTTTCTGACCCACCAGCATCGTAAGAGGCCCCATCCTTTCTGACCCGCCAGAATCATAAGTGGCCCCATCCTTTCTGACCCGCCAGAATCATAAGTGGCCCCATTGTTTCTGACCCGCCAAAATCATAAGTGGCCCCATCGTTTCTGACCCGCCAAAATCGTAAGTGGCCCCATCGTTTCTGACTCGCCAGAATCGTAAGTGGCCCCATCATTTCTGACCCACCAGAATCGCACATGGCTCCATCATTTCTGACCCACCAGAATCATAAGTGGCCCCATCATTTCTGACTCGCCAGAATCGTAAGTGGCCCCATCATTTCTGACCCGCCAAAATCATAAGTGGCCCCATCATTTCTGACTCGCCAGAATCGTAAGTGACCCCATCATTTCTGACTCGCCAGAATCGTAAGAGGCCCCATCATTTCTGACCCGCCAGAATCGTAAGTGGCCCCATCGTTTCAGACCCACCAGAATCGTAAGTGGCCCCATCGTTTCTGACCCTCCAGAATCGTAAGTGGCCCCATCGTTTCTGACCCACCAAAATCATAAGTGGCCCCATCATTTCTGACTCGCCAGAATAGTAAGTGGCCCCATCTTTTTCATGTGAAAAAAAGGTTAGGTGTGGTTATCAAGCTGCTTTGGGTGTAACAGTGTGGCCTACCTCAAATGTTACTAATTCTCACAGATTAGTAACGTGGGGAAAAGACAGTGACAAAGGTTATGAGGTGGCGCCTTTGGCTAACTGTTTGTTAAATTTAATTTACTGGGTTAATACACCAATGATAAATCAATTGATTAATAATACAAGGATGTATAAAATTGAGCAAGGGTGACCTAGTCACAGAGGGGGCGCTCAAAGAACAACAAAAACTCTATAACATAAATATATAACGTGTCACAAATATTTTATAACATATATATGGCATAAACATGCGATGTGTCGCAAGTGGCTTGTAATAATGAAAACCTTAAATGTGAAAGTTCCCTTGTAAAAAGGTATAAATGTCCTTTAAATATTCTTCAGAAAGAAGTGATTGCTGGGACGGCTGCCACCTCCTCACCGGCTGGTCCAGGTAAAACTATAAAAAATAAAGAAGAATAGAGGGGCGCCTAATGTGTGGTATCATCAAATCAACAAAAATGACACAGATCAGGCCAAATGCGTACTCACATATTCCAGGAACACACTTATGTGCTGGTAGAGGCAGGCTGCAGAATTATAGAGGTGTAACAGCTCACCCACTTAGGAGCGCTCTTAGCGAGAAGTGTTGGTGCTACAATGGAAACATAAAATGCAGGCACTACATGTGCAGACTATTAATGATGCAACCGATAGTAATTTCTTGATGTACAGGGTGCTCACAAACTCCAGGAGCACACCAATGTGCTTGTAGACGCAGGCTGCAGATTAAAGTGGGTGTGGCAGCTCACCCAAACAGATGGTGTCTTGGTAGTTGTGGCACAGGTAAATGGTAATCCCAGTGTGCTCCCTCAGATAGTGAGCTGATCCCTTGTATGTAGGTACAGGCAGATGATGGGTAGAAAAAATCCACTCACTGAATAAAAAATGTATCCAAATTTATTAAAAACACAAAATCTTAAAAACAACAACACAATAGTTGCTGATAAAAGTGGATAATGGGGTGTCCAGTGATCCCCAAATACTTGCAACCCGTTTCTCGGTTCGCAGACCGTTTCATCAGGCATAAGAAACATTGCTACCCATCACTGCCTTATAAACCTTACTAAAAACATTTCACCTCCCTTCAGTGGGTTGTCTTCCTAAATGAATTGATGTAATACACCTGTATAGATTAATCCAACTCACTGACTAGTGGGTAAAGTGTTTCTCTCATATATATATTCATATATATATATATATATATATATATATATATATATATATATATGAGAGAAACTCCAGGAGCACACCAATGTGCTTGTAGACGCAGGCTGCAGATTAAAGTGGGTGTGGCAGCTCACCCAAACAGATGGTGTCTTGGTAGTTGTGGCACAGGTAAATGGTAATCCCAGTGTGCTCCCTCAGATAGTGAGCTGATCCCTTGTATGTAGGTACAGGCAGATGATGGGTAGAAAAAATCCACTCACTGAATAAAAAAATGTATCCAAATTTATTAAAAACACAAAATCTTAAAAACAACAACACAATAGTTGCTGATAAAAGTGGATAATGGGGTATCCAGTGATCCCCAAATACTTGCAACGCGTTTCTCGGTTCGCAGACCGTTTCATCAGGCATAAGAAACATTGCTACCCATCACTGCCTTATAAACCTTACTAAAAACATTTCACCTCCCTTCAGTGGGTTGTCTTCCTAAATGAATTGATGTAATACACCTGTATAGATTAATCCAACTCACTGACTAGTGGGTAAAGTGTTTCTCTCATATATATATTCATATATATATATATATATATATATATATATATATATATATATATATATATATATATATATATATATATATAGATATGAATGAATAAATGCTATGTTTACAATTTCTAATGTGTACTATGCATTACGATCATTTTTCAATATGCAATTCATGCAATATTTATTTATATGCACCCCAAGTAACTAGCGTGTGTGCAAATTCCTTAGATATTATAAGAGGAAAATACATCAAAAGTTCCCCCCTTGAAATCAATGGGAAATTCCACCTTTTCGTTGTCTATTAAAAGTATGTGTGTGACCTGCGTGATAAAAGCTGGTATATCAATAAATGCAGGTTTTTAATAATCGCAACAATTTGCTAGGTCAGATCTACTAATAGCATATAGATCTATTTGATTCTTGTTACATATTTTAAAAACTATTCAGATCGTAAGCAATATCTATATTGTATATTAATGTTTACTGGAGCGTAAATTCTCCTATTCTATTGGTTCCTGTCAGTACTCTTCTATTGGCTATGGTTGCGTGACGTAGGGGTCAATTGCCACCCCCCCCTTTTTTGTCCAATAGTTACTCGATGTGTAATCATACAGGGTGCCTACAAGGGTTAACGCCCCCTGATTTGATGAAATATGACAGCTTAATAGAACACTTAAGAGCCACCTAAACAATGCGGGTAAAACCACCAATAACAACTAAAAATGTGAGCCCACTCCCTAGCCCCAGTACGCGCAAACCGCCTATAGATCTAAAACGGTCGTCAGCCGTATATCCATACTTATAAAGACCACAAACTTAGAGGCTGTAATGCTTATCCTAGTGTTGCCAATACCCTTCTTCGTTTTAACTAATGAAATCTTGTGTGTTTGCAAAAAAAGAAAAAAAGTTTTTTTCTCGCAATTATCCTCAATGATGGGTGTGTACAAACTGACCAATCACTATCTTTCTCAAGATTCATTTAGTGATTGGCTAAAGTGCCGATGTTTACTTGGCAACTGTTGTGATAGTAACTACAGTGTAACTCAATACCTACATTGTTTAACATATTTATGTTATGAATAGAAAATATGCACACAGTGGTCTTCTCACCTTTCTCTTTTAGTGGGTTGAAATACTAATATAAAATATAGCAGTGTGTTTACATGGTATGCAAAGCGGTAGTATAATAGTTTGATCAGTATATGTCTCTTGAATTAAACAACATTTTAATGTACATTATTAACCCATCTATAAAATGCCAGAGGGTGATGTAGTTTATAAAATAACCAAAATATGGCTATTACCCTGGGACGGCATTCTTATAAATAAAGAATCTTGACAAAGGCTCACAACATACACACAGAGCCGAAACGTGTAGAAAGGAACTAGCTCCAGTACACAGCTCCAGCATACCACCCGATCTAACTGGCCAGTTAGTGGAAATACCGTTACTCCCAGGATCGCCATTTCGGTATATGATTTAACCCGCAATTTGGCGTTAGGAGATTAACGGAGTCGATTGCATGAGAAATACAGTGTCGCTGACACTCTCAAGATCGCCGGATCTGTGAGTACATCTGACCGCAGCAGGCGTTAGAAGACCATTCACATTGATGCACGGAAGGAAGACAACAAATAGGATTCCTTAGGAGACATCAAGAAAAAGCAACATTGAAGCAACTATTTACAAAGAACCCTACAACATCTGAATGTCAGCCTGAAGATGCCGTTACAATCAGGGCGAGCCAGGCGAAATTGGCAGAAAGAGCAACAGTCTCGGAAGGATTGTCTGTATGCACAGCACCTATACCCATCCGGTAAGTAATCTGACTTCAGTCAGCACACCAGTGAGACTTTATAAGAACATAACTAACTATATAACATCACCTAAAAGACAAAAGGAGATTCCACTCATACACTAAGGGGTTAAATTATAACGTCTAAAAGCGGAACAAAGTATTGAAGTTCTAACTGACAAATTATCAAAAGACATTTAACAACATATTGTGTCCAGTTACTAGTTGAACAATTTGTTTCAAGATGAAGGAAATAGAATAATAAGATATTGAAACATTAGCTTCCAATGGTTTTTTACAACGTGGGATATTTTTAAAAACACTGCACACAATTGCAGTCTTTTGAAATCAATCTTTTTGAGCCAATGGGGCATATGTATCAAGCTCCGTATGGAGCTTGGTGCCCCGTGTTTCTGGCGAGCCTGCAGGCTCGCCAGAAACAGCAGTTATGAAGCAGCGGTCACAAAGACCGCTGCTCCATAACCTGTCCGCCTGCTCTGAGCAGGCGGATGGACATCGCCGGAAATCAACCTGATCGAGTACGATCGGGTTGATTGACAACCCCCTGCTGGCGGCCGATTGGCCGTGAGTCTGCAGGGGGCGGCGTTGCACCAGCAGCTTTTGTGAGCTGCTGGTGCAATGCTGAATGCGGCGAGTGTATTGCTCGCCGTATTCAGCAAGGTCTGGCGGACCTGATCCGCACTGTCAGATCAGGTCCGCCAGACCTTGATAAATAGGGGCCAATGTGTCAATTAATTTTTTTATATGATCAAATTTTTAAGATCATCTTCTTAACTTTTTTTTTTTCAAATAATTTTTATTGAAGTCATAAAAAGATACAGAATATGGGGTGAGCCCCAAAACATTTATACATCAATATATACGCGGTATAGTTAGCAACACATTCACACATCTCAAGCGTTACCATACAACGTGGGCTGATTCGCAATAAGACTTCAGTTTTATTATAGAGTAAGAGAAGTGTGAAATGAACAGCAATGGTCCCCTCCCAGCTATATAAGAAAAAGATTAAGGTATCTAATCAACTCAAATTAGGGCTAGGGAGGAGATAGCTCTTTATTTTTATGGGGCAGAGGGGAAGCAGCGGGCAAGAGCCGCTCAAAATAGAGTAGGGGGTGGGGGGCGGAGCCAATTAGTATGTCGGGGTTGTAAGCAGAAGTTGCTCAGGGTATAGTAATTTATATGCATAGTTGGGGGGCTATCAATAATAAAGATAAGGGTAGGTCTCAAGAAGGTTATGTGGGAAGGGGGTGTATTAATATGTATGGGATATAAGGGGTTTCTGGGTGAGCTCCTCTCCTGGGGAAATGTCAGCTATAGACAATGCGGGACAAAGGAGAAGGGGTATGACCCGCAGACAACTAGTACCAGTGGGAAAGGAAGGAGAGGGCTCGACAGTAACTGGGTGTGGGCAGTGTAGGCAGTACCTATTATATATATATTTTCTAACAGGCATGTCATCCTATGATATATCTATGATGACAATATCAATTTATATGCTTAAGGAACTCCACTGAGGATCATGGAGAGTTTGTACTAGCATGCCATGTGAATGGCATCACTCCAGGTAACATGAGCAAAATTCTTAGCATGCCACACTGCCTCGGCCGCTGGCAGTGTGGAAGGATGTCAAGTTGTACTGGGGTCTCTGGGAGCAATATTCTAACGTAATGCAACATGACATAACACTTTCCACCATAAACCCTGCAGCATAAGGATACAATTATGTACAATCATAGAAAAGAAACATTCATATCCTCACATCCAGTAACCCTCCATATTGTTACAGCTAGGGATAGATATAGTTAGCATATGTGATATCAACGTAAAACAGTATGCACCAAATACATGTCAGTAGATAGCAAAAACCATCAGAAAACATTTAGCGGGATTTGTATAAGCTGAACATAACCATATA
Source organism: Bombina bombina (assembly GCF_027579735.1). NCBI lineage: Eukaryota > Metazoa > Chordata > Amphibia > Anura > Bombinatoridae > Bombina > Bombina bombina. The sequence continues at coordinate 69,300,758 of NC_069505.1, forward strand.
GATTTTATTACTGTAGAGCTTAAAATGAACTACTAAAGCTGCTAGCTTATATATACTGGTTATAGTTATGAGGATGCTGTCTTGGAGTAGCTATGTTGTGCAGTGCTAAATAATAAGGTGTGTCAACTCCATATTAGTGACTGAGTATTATAGGGATAGGACCTAAGCACTGAACTCTATTCAAAAATATTTATGTAACAACCCACAGCATATTAAAATTAAATAGCCTAGTTGAAATAGTAATGTAATAAATTGACCTCGATTTGGGAAAATAGGGTTACAGTCAATACATATATCTCTGAAGCTCAGCCTAGTTACATGGAGGTAGGATACCTGCTTTGCAATGTGGGATGGGTATTTATCCCTTATTAGGAGACTCTCTGTGATTAAACAGTATCAATACATATAACGCTGTCTATGTAGGTAGTGGTGAGCGCATATAAGTCAATGTCAGACTAATTCAGGGATAAGGCTGTAAAATATTGAGGGCAATAAAGTACATGGGGGGCAGAAACCACAAATCTAAAGATAGAACACATTAACGATAAAACCAATGCAAATTAACAGCTAATAAAATATAAGGCTTGTAAGCCAATGGAAGCCAAACTGTGGAAAGCAAATGCGATAAGAAGGAACTCTGCAAATGATTTCAGTGCCAGTTTTGTTAAGTTCTGCTACAAATAAAGAAAAAGTTATCCTGTGCCCTTTTGGCGCTTTCCCAGTGGCTTAGTGTTGTCACAGAAATGTCCCCTTAATTGGATGGTGTCAGAAAAGTTCAAATCTAGCGAATGGACCTCACCGTGCAATACCTCATAGGTCTGGGAGACATACAATGACACCTGCCTCCAGGGTCAAATTAAGTTATTTAAAAGTCCCGTAGGCGTTTGTGTGGCATCTTGTCTGGAGTATCCATGTTTCCTGTAGCGCTGCATATAATCTGCGCTTGAATCATTATGGGCTGTCATGGGAGCGGGGCTTAAGAGCGAGTCCTGTGTGATTACTTTTACCTGCTGTCCGGCTCTTATGGCTCTAGCACTTGGTCTGCTTACGGCAGGGGACTGAGCTGTACTCCTATGCATCTGTGATCTCCCTCTAAGGCTGCCGTCATTTAAAAGGTAGGCTATTTCCCCAGATGTGTGACTGGATTGTGTCGGCCCTCTTAGGCTGTTCCCGTGTAGCGGAACACTGGCTGGAGCTGGGAAATCATAACGGTCTAGCGTCGGCATAGGCATCCTGTCATCCTGTGCGGTAATAACTTCACTGTATGCTAGCACGTCAGCCTCTATATCTGTCGGTATAGTTAGTTCATGGAGGAAGTCCAGTTCTCGCCCCGATACAAGATATCTTGAAAGTGGAGCAGGCCTATTAGAGGGTATATCTGTTGCTTCCTGAAGCCTGGGATCTGGCGCAGCATAACACCTGCTATGTACGACAAAATCAGCGTCTGCAGCCAGATGATCCGGCGATAGTGTTAAGGCAGAGACTAAAAGCATTAAATCTTCCTTCATGCTCTGAAAGCTCTGTTTTAGGAGATGTTGAGTGCGCTGTTCCCATAATTCTAAGGCCTCCATAGCAGCCATATCTTTAGGAGTGGGTGACTCCTGGGGAGCCCGCGTGGCGTAGCTTAGAGAGATCGATCAGTCCCACATGCACCAAACAGCCCCTCTTTAGTTTCCTTAGGAGCCCAATAGACGGCATTTATTTTCTGAGGTCACAACAGACAGATTTGAGCTCTTTATGTATACTTTAATTCAAGAAATTATGTCCAAAAGCTAGGAGCTTCAGCAAAACACGTCTGGCTGCCTCTGTAGCTGGCTCCGCCCCCCTTAACTTTTTATTTATATTGTATTTAAGGGTATTGAATCGATTTAATCGATTAAGTTACAATTTAATGAATGAACGTTCATGTTATTTTAAAATATACCGTTATTTGTATATCTTGTGTTGAGTAATTAAAATTGAATAGAGGTTTACGAATTCACTGAATTATTTAAGTATTGTGTATATATATGAAATATATATAGGTCATCCTTGCATTATTAATAAATTGATTTATCACTGGTGTATTAACCCGTTATATTAAATTTAACAAACAGTTAGCCGAAGGCGCCATCTTTTTCATGCCCACTCGACCTTTGGTAAACCTACCCCAGTGAATCTGTGGCATAGGATGATATGAGAACTGGTGAAGAAAAAGCATCTGACTAGGGGCCCGATTCTAAAAACTTCACTGGCTCAGACATGAAAAACTCGCTGACACTTTGGGGAATACACCCGTTCATCAGACCAGCGTGGTCTGATAAAGGGGTGTATTCCCGAAACGTCACTGAATAAAAGGCACCCAGCAAGTGTTGTCTTCCATTTACCTGTACTTATCCACTATTCCACCTGGCAATTGAAAGAAGTTTGTACAAGTGCACCTACTCCTATATATATATATATATATATTTGCTGTATTTTAATTTATGTCAGTAAAGTTTAATACTTTTTTAACTCAAACACTTGCTACTGTGTTTTACTTGGATCTACACATGGTCCATTGGACCTCTGCTGTCAGCCTCCTGTGGAAGCCTTGATACAGTCTGTTGGGTGACTACATTGACCCCATCCTGTCTGATTAGCATCAATGGCGATGCTTTACTTTTTGTGAGTATATATCTTACCACACACACTATTGTTCCTGGTATAAGACTGTAATAGGCCATATAGGCACCTTTGTGTCCCCTTGTGTTTTACTACAGAATATCCATCTTCACCCCAAGAGGTCGGTCTGCTGGGTGACTGTTATAGATCCCAGACTGCTCCCACTGCACTAATTGGAGTGCTTCCAAGATTGTGAGTTTGATAGAATACAATCTGATAGTCTAACTCTGTGGATCAAACAATATTGGGCCATGTGGCGCATCTGTCTTCTCTTCTGTTTATATATATATATATATATATATATATATATATACACAATATACATGATTATATAAAGGTGTATATATGTATATGTGTGTGTGTACATATATATATATATATATATATATATATATATATATATATATATATATATATATATATATATATATATAGGAATATCTGTTTAGAAATACATAAAACATATACTTCTATGTGCAGAACATTGGAATGTGAAATATTTACAGTAAATATATAGTATAAAACTTTATTAAATATGAATATTGCATAAAAAAAAGTTTTCATGCTTTTAGTTACCTTACTGCAAAGGGTTTCAAATACATATATATATATATATATATATATATATACATATAAATACATATGTATACAGGTATACCTCTGAGATAGTGTGGGTTTGGTTCCAGACACTCACTTTTTTGTTTCCCAGTGCATATAAATGTTATATTTACACTATACTGTAGTCTATTAAGTATTCAATAGCATAAGGGCTGATGCTGTATCTGGTAGTTCCAACCCCTTCAAAACAACTTAACATAACTACTTAACTTATAAATAAAGACACGACACAGATAGCTGGGATTTAAAGACCATAACGATGGTCACATTTATTAACTTGACTTCAACGGAAGTCATTCAAATATTTAACTTGTGGCGGCATTCGAGGCCTAGTAAACTATTAGCTCCATATGACAAGAGGTCGCAGCCAGATGTCGTGGAATAGCAAATGCCAAGGGTGGGCACAAATGTGGCCCCACCCCCTTCCGTCTAGTAGGCGCGGACGTCCTAAAGGATCTTCAGCCAGCAGACCCGCGGGGCGGGGCCCCCCAGGTCACGACCTGAGGACATCACCCCCGCCCATTAGCCCGACTGTCACCTCTACAGACTCCGCCCTCAATTGTTGATGGCTACGACCTCCCGCCATTAGGAGATACGTGGATGTTATGATGCGCTTCAGCCTCTAAGGCACTGGTATGGCCAAGCCCTGCAGCAAGGCTCGCCCAGGAAGCGAATAAATTACGGCTAAGGTCTTACCAAGACTAGGTCAACTAACCCCATCCCTGCCTTTCGCATCTAAAGAACCAGCAACCCGTCCGGGAAGCCATCTGCCTGAATGACGCCTAAAAACTGTTGCAATAGCAATTACTTAATTAACCATTCAACAATAGGGTTGGGAGGGAGGGAAACTTTCTCCTTGCAAAATCCCAGGTGGAAGAGGCCAGATTGTTCCAGAACTTCGTTTATATTAGGTGAGCCTAAGACCTCCCCTCACTTTGCAACATTGTTGCTGCTACACTACACTGGGATTTTCCACTAGCCTGTCAGCTCATCCCTTAACTCCATTACAGGAGACTCTGCTACCTTTCATTCCCCTAAGGGCTGATGCTGTATCTGGTAGTTCCAACCCCTTCAAAACAACTTAACATAACTACTTAACTTATAAATAAAGACACGACACAGATAGCTGGGATTTAAAGACCATAACGATGGTCACATTTATTAACTTGACTTCAACGGAAGTCATTCAAATATTTAACTTGTGGCGGCATTCGAGGCCTAGTAAACTATTAGCTCCATATGACAAGAGGTCGCAGCCAGATGTCGTGGAATAGCAAATGCCAAGGGTGGGCACAAATGTGGCCCCACCCCCTTCCGTCTAGTAGGCGCGGACGTCCTAAAGGATCTTCAGCCAGCAGACCCGCGGGGCGGGGCCCCCCAGGTCACGACCTGAGGACATCACCCCCGCCCATTAGCCCGACTGTCACCTCTACAGACTCCGCCCTCAATTGTTGATGGCTACGACCTCCCGCCACAAGAGACAGGCACTCCCACATAAACCGGGCTCTTGCCGCCACCCGCTAAATATTACTAACCAGAGCCGTTTTGAGGTCCACCAGGAAGATCGCCAGCCCTTCGTCGGACAGGTGCACCCCGTCCGGGCGATACAGCCCTTTTTTGTCCGCTGAGATCAGTTCATGGCGGACCACAAAACCCCCTACCTCTATTACTGCTCTACCCAGCTCCCTGTTAACTTTTTTCCTAACCCTATATGCTATCCTCGGTGTGGGGAAATATCTCCAACGCAGCCGGGGGATTATGTTGGACCAGGCCAGCCTAACCCCCGGAAACGTGGTACAGATCCACTTGACATCCGACCTCATCGCATTGATGAGATCTAGAGCAGGTGCACTCCCTATATCGTTTCCCCCCATGTGAAGGAGGATGATGTGGGGCTGTCCCCATCGATGTCTGGCATTCTGGAGGAGGGCAGGCAAACCATCCCACTGTAAGCCTCTACGGCCCAACCACCGTATTGATGCCTGAGACGTCGGAATCCCCAACTGCTGCCCCTCAGGAAGAGAATGGGCCTTCAGTGCCGCCCAGTGCACGTAGGAGTGCCCTATTATCCAGATACGAGAAGGACCTGTAGCCACACCTGAAAAACGGATTACATAGTCAATCACCTTAGACTAAAACTAAACAACACAACCAAACAAATGTAAAACGCCAGTTTCCTTCCTCCTACACCGAATACCCCCTAGGCTTCAGCCGGAGGGCGCACGTAAGACTTGTAACATTGGGACCTCCATCGGCCCAACTTCTGTATGCGATCTCCTTTCCAACCTAGCGCGGCCGCGCTGGTGGCAGCCCCTATTCGGAAGGAATGGGGGGTGATTCTACACTTCCCCAAACCTGCTGCAAGCGCTACCTTTCTGAGCACCGCTGCGAACTGGTACCGGGAGAGATTCGAACCGTCGGAATGCACTAAGAACTGGGCGGGGGCCCGTGGTCGCTGCGCCATGTAGGCCCTTGTACTCACAACCGGGCAGACGCCTGATGCCGAGGGAGTCAGAGTGATCCACACCCCTTTCCCCTCCTGGTCAGTCTTCGAGTGCGGGATAAACAATAACAAATTATCGCCCGCCAGTTTGACATGAGCCAACTGCATACCCGTGTTAATTGCATCCTTTGAGGTTGCGACCAGCTCGCCCGGCCTGAGGGCCGCAAAGAACGCCAAGGAGAATACGCACTGAAACAGTTCTCTTTCGCCGGGTTCGACGCAAATGCCCTCGATTGCGTCCACCAGCCTGGCTAGCCTACAAAATGTGACAGGTTCGCGCGCATCTTTCGCTCTACCCTCGAGCCTTCCCCAGCCCTTAATCACTTGCTTCACCAGGAAACCTTTCGTGATATTGGGCCACTCTAGCATATTGCAAAAGAAGGAGATTGCAGCTATTCTATTGGATATAGCGCCCTTCGAAGTCCCTTGCCCATGTTTCTCTGCCAGCCACTCCAAGAACAGATCCCTCGAGACCCTTTCCGGCGCTGCGCCTTGTGCGTAACAGTAACTTACCCACTCGCCCCAGTGCTGTGAATAAGCTCTCCACGTGTTCTGCGCCAGGGATGCCCTCACTAGGTGCCTTATGGACCTCCCTGCCCCGCCAACTGCCAGATAGAGTGGGGACAAGGTAAGCCAACTGCTGCTGCGTTAGGGGCCAGTCTGCGAAACTGTTCCCATTGAAACCTCGAGAGTGCGTCCGCCAGGGTGTTGTTGACCCCGGGAACGTGCCTCGCGGAAAACTGAATATTGTATTGCAAGCACCTCAGCACTAGCTGTCGCAAGTACCTAACAACTACCGGTGACGACGCGGACAACCTATTTATGGCGAAAACAACGCTAGCGTTGTCCGTCCAAAACACTATGTAGCGATCCTTTAACGCCGACCCCCAGAGCTCCATAGCCACAACTATGGGAAAGAGCTCCAGAAGTGTCAAGTTCCTTGTCAGTCCTGCTCGGACCCATGCCAAGGGCCATGGCTCAGCGCTCCATTGCCCATCCAAATAGGCGCCATAACCTGCTGCTCCAGCTGCATCCGTCAGCAGGTGCACTGTCTGACTGGAAACCCTAGGAGCGCGCCACAGCAGTGTTCCATTGAAGCCTTGCAGGAAGAGTTCCCATACCTTCAGATCTTCCCGCATGTCTTCCGAAACCGACACTTTACGTGTGCCGTGCGGATTGGAAAGTAAAGCCTCCATCCTCCTGTTAAACACGCGACCCATGGGTATAATTTTGCACGCAAAATTGAGTAAGCCTAGCACGGACTGAAGCTCCCTCAGGGGCATGCTCTTCGCTGCCCTGGCTTTGCGCACCGCCGCGAGCATTGCTTCCACCTTATCGGCTGGGAGACGACATAGCCTTGCAGCAGTGTCAATTTCGATCCCCAAGTACGTGAGTCTTGTACAGGGGCCCTGTGTTTTTTCCTCAGCCAGTGGCACTCCGAATTTCGACATTAGCCTACGCATTACTGCGATCAGTCGATCGCATTCGCGAGTGTCCGCGGTGCCAACCAGCAGGAAGTCGTCCAGATAATGAGCGACTATTCCCCCCGCCGGCCTCCGTGATGATGGCCCAGTGCAAGAATGAGCTAAACTCTTCAAAATAAGCACACGATAGCGAGCAACCCATGGGCAAACATTTGTCTACAAAATAATTCCCCTCGAATTTACACCCCATCAGTCTGAAAGACGCTGGGTGTATGGGGAGTAACCGAAAGGCAGATTCGATGTCCATTTTGGCTAGCAGCGCGCCCGGACCCGCCGCCAACACTAATTCCAACGCCTGGTCAAACGATTGGTAAGACACCGAGCTTATCATTGGGTCTATTGCGTCATTGACAGAACCCCCTTTCGGGTAGGACAAATGCTGAATCAGGCGGAACTTCCCTGGTTCCTTTTTGGGAACCACCCCTAAAGGGGAAATAACTAGGTCAGGGATGGGAGCTTGGTCAAATGGACCAGCAAATCTTCCCAGAGCAATTTCTTTGCTCAGTTTCGCCCTAACTTCACCCGGCATTTCGTAAGCCGACTTCAGATTCTTGTGCGACGAGGACCCCATTACCAACCCCGATGTTGGTATCTTGAAACCTTCGACAATCCCCGCTAGTAGGTTGGCAGCCGACACCCTGTCTGGGTAGGCCGCCAGCCAAGGTCTAATGGCGTCCAGCTTCAGGGGTGTTGGAGCCCTTTTGTCCAGCCCCCCCCGATTTTGCCCCACGGAAAGCTCCTCCGTCCCTCCGCTTCGGGCATTCAACACCTGGGTGTTGACCGCTGCAGTACATGCAAGCGTGCCGAAAGGAACAGGAAGCTCCTTTGTCACACTGCTTCTCATTGTATTTCCAGCACTCCCTGCCTCTCCGCTTGATGGGGCCCGTTGGCCTCTGGGGCCCTGACCGCAGCAAGGGAGCTCCTGCCCCCCCCCTTTTCCGGTATGAGCAGGGACCACAGGTCCAAGTCTTTTACCCCAAAGTTCAAGACCGGGTTATCGACCATCTTCCGCCTAAATTCGCTATCATAAGCACGCCACATGCCTTCCCCATATCTATTATAGATACATTCAATGATTTCCGCGTACTTAATTACATCGACCGCGGCCTCCGGCCTCTGTTCGATGTAGCAGGAGGAGAATACCCTAAAGCACTTCCTCCACTCCTCAAATGTATCTGGGCGCTGGATCTTCTTTGGCCCAGTCCCATCCTCACTACGCTCTTTATCTCGCTGTGCCTCAAGGGACAGCTCGAACATATTGACGTATTTATGATCGCGGATTTTTTGTACCGTCTTGGGCTTGAGATGTGCATGGAGGCAGTGGATCTTGCAGGGATAAGAGTCTCCCTGCAATGCCACCCTCCTGGTACTGACTGACATGTCCTGCAGCTGCGCAACGCTCTCGCTTCCCTGGCCACTGCCCTTGGATATTGTCGCCGTGCTTTGCCCCGCTAACGGCGCAGCCTGCTCCATGTTACCTAAACCTCTAGCCTGATTACGCTCAGCCACCAATAGCCTTAACATTTTGAACATGCGACGCTGCCCCTTACTGTTAAGCCCTAATTTCCTCCCACCATCTGAGTCTGAATCAGTGCTATAGTCGGTGTCAGTAATGCGTGACAAATTAAATACATTTCTCTCACCAACTGCCGATGTTGACGGGGTAGATGTTCCTGGTGCAGCTGCCACTGATCCGCCTGCTGGCTGTACAGATAGTCCTACTCCCGTTGTACCCGGGCCCTCTGTCCTCTGCGGTGTAGGCACCATGTCCTGTGGGGGAGAAACAAACGAGAGGGGAGTATCCAGGCCAGCCGTGTGTCCCCCTTGACTGCCGCCCCCAATCGGGGTAGAAGTACTGCCCCCGGCCCTGTCTGGGATCCCTCTAGCCCTCTCGTCAATCATATCACCACTCCATTCATTCGCTGGCCCTGCCACAAAGGGGGATTCTCTGACCACACGCTCCCTGACTGAATGAACGTTCTGAGCACCTGCCGCAACAAGCCCTTTGCCCCCTTGGACCCCTGCAGTTATTGTGCCTAGCGACTCGCCCTGTGCCCCATCAGTGGGCGCATTCACCCTTGTTTGGGGTACATAGTTGCTGCCGGCACCCCCCCTGTGATACCACTGGCGCTCCAGCAATGCGCTTCTAGCTCTCCCATAAGCCTGCTTGCTAACACTGGAACCCCTGAGCCTCCCTCTCTGCGCGCCGCGGCCTCTCTGTAAGGGGCTTGCTCTGTTTGCATTGCTAGCTATTGCAGAGTGTCGCGCAGCGGAGCAGGCCCGCCCGGATACTCCCCCCTCACCTGTGGAGAGTACCCGGCTAGGCCTCTTGCGCGCTCGCTGGATGTGCCGCTCTGATCCAGGTTCCGGCCGTGTGACTACCGCGGCGCCGGAAGTGACGTCACGCGTGTCACCTGACTGGCCGGAAATGGACGCGGCGGACGCAAGGCCGCAACCGGAGCCTGCACTGGTAGTTGCAGGCTCCAACTGAGCCACCAATGATAGCGGCGGTCCGGTGAGTGGGCGAGGACCCGCAGGCCCCGCTCCAGTAACCGACTGAGCCACCAATGAGGCATCCGTGCCGGGCCCTAGGGACCCGGCCGGATGATTTACCATACTGGGCCCTGCCTGATGAGGGTCCCCAGGCCCCCGGCCCAATTGAGGGGGATAATGAGGGGCGGTAGGCCCCGGTTCCACCCGGCTTGCCACCGGAGGCAGAACGGCGGCCGTGAGGGCCTTAAACATGCCCACTATGGCCGCCGCTGCCTCCGGCGACATCCCGGAGGCCGTAAGGGCCCCCAGGCCTGCCTCCAAAGCCGTGTCTAGGCCGGATGGGCCAGCGCTCACTGCACCCGCCTGTCCCGCAACCATCACAGTACCGGGCCCGGCGGGTGCGAGTTCAGGGGCTGGGGGGTTAGTGACCGCCACATTAGGAGTTAAAGCAGATGATACTGGCCTTGTTTTCTCCGGAGTTGGTGGCACCACATCCTCATCCTCCTCTTCAATTACAGGTGCACTCCTCAAGGATCTCCCAGGGGACTCCCTGAAGCGAATGGGCACCGCAGCACTTCTCTTAGATCTAGACATTTTCGCTTGAAGAATGGCAAAACTTTCTCCTTGCAAAATCCCAGGTGGAAGAGGCCAGATTGTTCCAGAACTTCGTTTATATTAGGTGAGCCTAAGACCTCCCCTCACTTTGCAACATTGTTGCTGCTACACTACACTGGGATTTTCCACTAGCCTGTCAGCTCATCCCTTAACTCCATTACAGGAGACTCTGCTACCTTTCATTCCCCTTATGTTTAAAAACCAATGTACATACCTTAATTATAAAATACTTTATTGCTAAAAAATGCTAAGCATCATCTGAGCCTTCAGTGAGTCATAATCATTTTGCTGGGGGGGGGGGTGTATATATGTAGGTGTGTATTTGTGTTTATATGTCTATGTAGGTTTGAAAAATGGCGCCGATAGACTTGCTTGACATAAGGTTGCCACAAACCCTCAATTTGTAAAAAGAGAAATATCTGCAAGGCGCAATAAAGCAAAGCGCAATAAAACGAGGTATGTCTGTACATATATAGACACACACACACATATATATATATATATATATATATATATATATATATACATATACATATTTAGACATGTATATGTATGTATCTTAATGTTAAAACCATTTGCCTGCATTTTATTTCTAAAACCTGAAATCTCATATCTTTGAGCCTTTATAACTTTTGTGTGCAATAATTATTTTTGAATGTTTTTTTTATTAGGTGGTGTTAATATGAGTGTAACTCTACTTTGATATGTATTTTTTACGTGTTTTTTGTTTCGCAAAACAGTTAACTAGAGCTCCAAAGTTGTGGTAATCATTCTAGCGTAAATATCGATTGTGCTCAAGCCATCGCGTTTATTTCCATCTCCTAACACGAGTGATAAACCCCATATCATTTGCACACTCCACTTATAACCTGGCTCAAAATAGCAAACATAAAAAATTTGGCGCATGCATTTTGAAAAATGTGAGCAAGTTTAGGTAAATTGTGCTTATGACTTTGGGAAAAATTGTGAATAATTTAAAAAATAAATTACACAGAATACAAATAATTCTTAGGTTAAAAGAAAAAATAATTCTTAGCAAACCTGATTCATATTATATGTTGAAATAGGAAAACGTATCTTTATGGAGTGTTCATATCAAAACTAACCAAATGAATATACTGAGATTACAAAAGACTTGTAGAATTCTCTCCTTCCATTTTTTTTTTCACATTAAAAGAAGCGAAAAAAATATGTGTTAAAATTGAGACCTGTCTTAAATTCTTATACTTCAGAACAAAAGGAAACCCTGTGCTTGTTTGACACAAATCAATGGATTTTTTTCTATTTTTCTTTAGGTTTAGTGAAGGTTATGGAGACATGCAAAAATGTAATCCACCGAAAATGTAATAAAAATGGTATTAACCCCAAAGGCCACTATAATATTGAGGTAATAAAGAAGTATTAAATGGTACTGATCACCTCAGGCCAGTTCACCTAAGGATTAAGTCAGCTTGATGAAATAGGAATATCTCAAGTGCTGCAAATCCGAGCTGAATGAACACTGTCCTTATAGCAGAATAATCTGAGAATGTTACTGGACTGGTTATTTTTCAATTGTTTTATTTGTTCTTGAAATTGCAAACAGGAATAGGAGAATGTTGGCCTTGAAATTCAGATTGGTTATTGGAATGTTTAAATAAAGTTGTTTTTTTTAATCAAAATGTATATTTCTGTGTATTAGGCAAGATAAAATAAGCAAAAATGCTTCTAACAAAAGCTATAGTTGTTTCAAATGTTTATTTAAAGGGACACTCAATCAAAATTAAACTTTCATTATTCAGATAGAACATGCCATTTTAAACAACTTTCCAATTTACTTCCATTAACAAAATGTGCACATTCTTTTTATATTTACACTTTTTGAGTCACCAGCTCCTACTGAGCATGTGCAAGAATAAGTGTGTATGCATTTGTGAATGGCTGATGGCTGTCACATGGTACGTGTATGCATTTGTGAATGGCTGATGGCTGTCACATGGTACAGGGGGAGTGGAAAAAGACATAACTTTTAAATTTGTCAGAAGAAAAAATCTACTACTCTTTTGAAGTTCAGACTAAGTGCTATTGCATTGTCTTGTTATCTTGCATTTGTTGATTATGCAAATCTACTGTGTTGACTGGTCCTTAAAGTATGCACAGTGCACCCGCATTTTAAACACAGCACTTTTTCAAAAAGTCTAAGGTGCTTGTATCATCTGGTAATGACTTAATTTGATCATTGCTAACATGATACAAAACCCACTGGTGCTCTGAACAGCTGCAGTATTTAAACTGCTGGTGCACTGAGAAAATACAGCTATCCTTCACATGCACGTGGAAAGAAAAATGTTCACACAAAAACAGTGATAACATTTACTAGAAGCATTTTTGCTAATACATGTATATTGCATATATGTTTCTATTCAAAGATGTAATTTATCTATGTACATTTAAATTTTGACCGGAATGTCCCTTTAAAGGGACATGGGACCTAATTTTTTACTTATTTTTTTATTTTCTGATTCAGACAGAGCATGTTATTTTAAACAACTTTTCAATTTACTTCTATTATCAATTTTGGATTACTCTCATGGTATCCTTTATTGAGGGTGCAGCAATGCACTACTGGGAACTATCTAAACACATCACAAACCAATGGCAAGAGACATATAAGTTAAGCCAACAATTAGCAGCTATCTCCCAGCTCCTGAGCCTACCTAGCTATCTGTTTCAACAAAAGATAGCAAGAGAACAAAGCAAATTAGATAGTAGAAGTAAATTGTGAAGTTGTAAAATTATATGCTGTATCTGAATCATGAAATCATTTTGGGGGGGTTTCATGTTCCTTTAAAGGGACATAAAACCCAAAATGCTTCTCCCATGATTCAAAAATAGCATAACATTGTAAACAACTTTCCAATGTACTTCTCTTACTAAATTTGCTTCATTCTTGTGGTATCATTTGTTGAAGGAGCAATAACGCACTACTGGAAGCTAGCTGAACACATCTGGTGAGAATCCACCAATCAGAATCTAGTTCCAAATAGTGCATTGCTGCTCTTGAGCATATCTAGGTATACTTAATAAAATGGGATACAAAGAAAACAGAGCAAATTAAATAATATAAATAAAGTGGAAAGTTGTTTATTTTTTTTGCTCAGTCTGAATCATGAAATACATTTTTGGGGTTTTCATGCTCCTTTAACCCCTTCACTACTTGCCTAAAATACCAGAGAATTTTTAGCTTTTTTGCTTTCACTCCATTTAAACAGAAATAGAGCCTTGTTTTTTTTTTATTTACCTGTCAAAACTATATATATATATATATATATATATATATATATATATATATATATATATATATATATATATATATATATATATATATATTTAAGTAGGCAACCTAAGGTATTGATCTAGGCTCATTTTGGTATATTTCATGCCACCATTTGACTATCAAATGCTATCAAATAAAAATTTTTTTGTTAATTTGAGTTTCTTACAGAAATGATTTACATAATGCTTTTGCAATCATGGTTCAAATGGTTGTAAAAGTTTCTCTGGGATCCCATTTGTCTTCAGACTCTGAGCAGGCAGACAGGAATCGCCACAATTCAACCTGATCGAGTACGATCGGGTTGATTGACACCTCCCTGCTGGCGGCCAATTGGCCGCGAGTCTGCAGGGGGCGGCGTTGCACCAGCAGCTCTTGTGAGCTGCTGGTGCAATGCTGAATACGGAGAGCGTACTGCTCTCCACATTCAGCGATGTCTGTCGGACCTGATTCGCTCTGTCGGATCAGGTCCGACAGACATTTGATAATTTGGCCTCTAAAACTGTATGTTATATTTGAGTAATGAAAGAATAAAATGTGTTTAACAACATCTTTAAAGGGACATGAAACCCAAAATTTTTCTGCCATGATTTAGGTAGAACATACAATTTTAAACAAATTTCCAGTTTATCAAATTTTCTTCATTCTCTTGGTATCATTTGTTGAAGGAGCAGCACTGCACTACTGGTTTCTAACTGAACACATGGGTGAGCCAATGACAATCGGTATATATATGCAGCCACCAATCAGCAGCTAGAACCTAGGTTCTTTGCTGCTAATGAGCTTACCTAGATAAACATTTCAGCAAAGGATAACAAGAGAGGGAAGCAAATTAAATAATAGATAAATTGGAAAGTTGTTTAAAATTGTATGTTCTGTCTAAATCATTAATGTCTAATTATGACTTTACTGTCTCTTTAAGGCTAGATTATGAGTGGCATGCTAACTGTAGCTCGTGAGCGATATGTGGTATTTCTCTACATTTTGTTCAAAACAGAAATATATATTTGTATATGTGTGAGTACAGATGTATTTATATGTGTATATATCTATTTATACCTAGTACCTTTAGTTGTGTGCTGCTGATCATTTTTTTAGCAATAACATGCATCATCACTCTTAAACTTGACATTTAAAACAAATATTGTCCGTCATATATTTAACTGAAAAATGGCTACGGTGCAAGTTCAAACAGTTAAGTAATTTTACACAAACCTCTCATCAAGAAAATAATGCTAGACATGAGACACTTAATACACAAAGTATCGTAAAACATAATTTCTTCTTAAGATATGGTGAGTCCACGGGTTCATCTTAATTACTGTTGGGAATATCACTCCTCGCCAGCAGGAGGAGGCGAAGAGCACCACAGTAAAACTGTTACCCTACCCATTAACCCTAGTCATTCTTTTTACCTCTCGTGCATGGAGGAGGTGAAGTTTAGTGTGTAATTAAAATCGTTTTTTCTGAGAAGAAGGATTACTTCAAGCAAGTTTTCAGGGTATAGCTATGCTCCACATTAGTTTTTGCGGTCGAGCTGTGGTGGCTTTAATGCAGTGGGGAACTTGGAAAGAGGTACTTGCTGCGTTTCCCCACATTTGCTGCCCTAATCTCAGATACCAAAGTTGGTTAATTTATCTGCATTTTGACCAGGTCTCTGTGAGGAAGAGGTGTCCTCTCAAACCTAGGGACTGTCTTCATGTCGGACAGCTATGCAGGTAAGTGCTGGTCTTCCAGGTGGGAGAAGGGGCACTAGATAATTTTTCTACCTTGCTATGTGTATAGGGACTATATTATCTCACCCTGGTGTAAGGGCTTCGCTAAAACATGACTGCAGACACAGTGCTTTATTGAGAGACTGGTATAGTTATTTCTAACTAAGAGAGGGCTCGTTTTAGGTGGGTGCTGTGTGTTGGGTACTTTTTAAAGTATGCGTTTTCTTTCTTAACACTATGGCGGCATGTTGATTCAACTTGACCACGCCCCCCTCCTTCCCCGTTGTTCCACTGGAGGTTTTCGTGCCTCCCTTATGTTTGCTTACGTCATCGGCCCTTCTTCTCTGTTCTGTTCCCTACGGAGGTGGTTTCATCGTATGCAGCTGTGTTTCTGCGAGGTAGCGCATCTAGGAGAGGTCGGAGGATCCCGTTGCATGGTGGTGTATGTCTGACATGGATCAGGAGTCCGTTCAATTCAATCCTTGTTTATTGTGCTTAGATGCACACATTGCAGAACCCATGCAATTCTGCTCCTCCTGTGTTAAACAAACATTACAGGGTAAAGATTTTTTAATGTGGAGCCTAATGTCTCTCAGGAGGATGCTGTCCTGGTGTTACCAGGGCCATCTCCAATTTCGTCCCAAGCCTCTATGGTGTCTAACACTGTGTCCTGCGGTTCCTCACTAACTCCCAGCGGAGCGCTTTTAAAGGCAGAGATTGCTGCACAGGTTGTCACGCCGCACCGCTCTAGCCGTTGCTAGGGTCACAGCGACTCCTTCCCTGCTCGTTGTCAGGGGCTGTGTCGGGTCCATATGCGTGCAGCGCTGATGTCATCACCGCACGCTCCTTTGTCCATGCCGGTCCGGATTACTGTGGCGCAAATCCTGCGCCTATGTAAGTCCACATTAAAGATCTTTCACTGCCAAAGTATAGGTGTTTCTTTGTGTGCTCCTGGGTGTGATAGATTGTTACTGCTATATTGCCTTATTGTGTTTGAACCCTGCCTGTCTGACTACTCTGCCTGTTATACCCCTGAATTGCTGGATTGATATACTGCTGCTGAACTCTGCTTGTCTGACTACTCTGCTTGTTAACCCCTACATTTCTGTATTGATTGACTGCTGCTAAACTCTGCTTGCCTGATTACTCTGCCTATTAACCCCTATTATTCTGGATTGCCTCTCTGTTGCCAAACCCTGCCTGCCTGACCATTCTGGTGGTTTGCCCTTGGACTGTTTTACCATTGCCAAACCCTGCCTGACCATTATAGTGGTTTGCCCTTGAACTGATTTACTGTTGCCAAACCCTGCCTGCCTGACCATTCTAGTGGTTTACCTTGGACTGCTCTACCATTGGCGCCGAAGACTACCCTGCCTGTGGTGAATGCTGCTTCCCTCATCTTGCTAACTTTCTCTGCCATGGAATATTCCCTATCTTTCCGGCTCAACGCCGAGATAACAAGACTACTGGCCGAGTTCGGTCTGATAGAGGAGTATCCCACGAGCATTATACAGGTATCCTCAGCGGTATCTGCAGCCTTAGCTGAGTTTCCCAGATTTACGAGGAAGCGCAAGAGGAAATCTAAGAATTCAGATAATAAGGTATCTGTCCCTGGCACTGAGCCTCAGGTTCCTCTTAGATCTGAGGAAGGCTCTCATTCGGAGGGTGAAATCTCAGACTCGGACAGTATAATGCCTTCTTCTGATGGTGAAGGATCTTCCTTCAGATTTAAGCTTGAACACCTTCGCTTACTGTTAAAGGAGATCTTAGCTACATTGGATGACTTGGAGACTCAGGCGGTAGTTATGCTAAGAAGTCTAGTAAACATAATAGTTTTTTTGACGTTCCTTCCTCTTCATAGCTCAGGAGTAGGAGAAGCCAGGAGTGGCTTTTACTCCATCATCGGTGTTTAGGAAAATGTTTCCGGTGGAATATGTAATGCTCCTCTATCAGACCGAACTCGGCCAGTAGTCTTGTTATCCCGGTGTTGAGCCAGAATGATAGGGAATATCCCAGAGCAGAGTAGGTTTGCAAGATGAGATAAATGGCACTCACCACAGGCAGGACAGTCCTTGGTGGCAACAGGCAGGAAACCAGAGACAACAGTAAGGCAATCCAGGGCAGATAGGGGTTAACAGGTAGAGTGGTCAGACAAGCAAAGTTCAGCAGCAGTATCAATCCAGCAGTTAAGGGTTAAAGAGGCAGAGTGGTCAGACAAGCAGGGGCCAGCAACAAAATAGCAATCCAGCATACAAATCAATAACACCCAGGAGAACAGTAAGTAATACCTATACTTGGACAGTGATAGATAGGACTGACGTTAATTACATAGGTGCAGAATTCGCGCCACAGGAGATCCAGAACGGCTTCTGCAGGAGGAAGCATGCAGCAATGATGTCACTGCCACACGCAGAGAGGAGCCGACTCCCCCCTAGGCAACGACCAGACAGCAGGCGCCGCATCCCTAGCAGCAGCTAGAGTGGCACGGCACGACAGAGTCATCTATCAAGGAGTCTTGGTCTTCGGTGCCCAAGGTAGAAGGGGCCATTTCTACCCTGGCCAAAATAACTACTATACCTATTGAGGATAGTTGCTCTTTCAAAGATCCCATAGATAAAAAGATGGAGAGTTATTTGAAAAAGATTTATGTATATCTTGGTCTTCAATGGCAGCCAGTAGTATGTATTGCCACGGTGATTAGTCCAGCTTCATATTGGTTTGAGGCCTTGTAGGATTCTCTCCAGGAAGAGATGCCTTTAGACGAGATTCAGGACAGGATCAGAGCTCTTAAGTTATCCAATTCCTATATTGCAAATGCTGTCCTTAAGGTCCTTAGACTGGGAGCTAAGGCTTCAAGTTTTGCAGTTTTAGTCAGAAGGGCCTTATGGTTAAAGTCTTGGTCAGCCAATGTTTCGCCTAAGGTTAAGCTGATGGCACTTCCTTATAAGGGGAAGACCTTATTTGGACCGGGTTTGGCGGAAATCATTTCCAACATTACAGGTGGAAAGGGGTCTTTTCTGCCTCAGGATAAGAAAAACAAGCCAAAGGGACATCAGAGTAATTTTTGTTCTTTTCGGAATTTTAGAGGAAAGCCATCTTCATCTTTGTCCAAACAGGACAATAACAAGCCATTCTGGAAATCAAATCAGTCTTGGAGTAAGGGGAAGCAGGCCAAAAAGCCTGCGGCTGACTCTAAGTCTGCATGAAGGGGTTGCCCCTATCCAGGCTTGGATCAGGTAGGGGGCAGACTGTCTCAGTTCTCTCAGGTCTGGATGAGAGACGTTCCAGACCCTTGGGTTGTGGAAATTGTTTCACAGGTCTACAGATTGGAGTTCAAAAATTGTCCTCCCAGGGGCAGGCTTCACTATTCCAGATTATCTGCACACCAGATAAAGAGAGAGGTGTTCTTAAAGTCCGTCCAAGATCTCTCGTCCCTGGGAGTGATTGTCTCTGTTCCAAAACAGGAACAGGGTCTGGGGTTTTACTTAAACTTGTTAAAATGTCTTAACAAATTCCTCAGGGTTCCATCCTTCAAGATGGAAACCATTCGTACGATTCTTCCATTGATTCAAGAAGTTCAGTTCATGAAAACCATAGATCGAACGAATGCATACTTGCATGTTCAAATTCACAGGGATCATCACAAGTTCCTGAGGTTTGCCTTTCTCGACCAACACTTTCAGTTTGTGGCCTTACCATTCGGCCTTGCCACGGCTCCCAGGATATTCTCAAAGGTCCTAGGAGCCCTCTTAGTGGTGGTCTGGTCCAGGGGGATTGCAGTAGCTCCCTACCTGGACGATATTCTGATTCAGGCACCTTCCTTTAAACAAGCAGCATCTCACACAGAGATGTTACTTTCTCCGATCACACGAGTGGAAAGTGAATTTGGAAAAGAGCTCCCTGGTTCCTGCGACAAGGGCAGTTTTCCTAGGAACTATCATAGATTCTGTTCTGATGAAGATCTTTCTGACAGAGACCAGAATAGCAAAGCTCCTTTCATCTTGTCGATCCCTGCAGGAGACTTCTCACCCTTCAGTCGCCCAATGTATGGAAGTAATCAGTCTAATGGTGGCCGCCATGGACATCGTCCCATTTGCTCAATTTCATCTGAGAGCCCTCTCACTTGAAATTTTAAAGGTTAAATATGTTCTCTGTTAACACTACGGATCAACCCTTTTGGGATAATATTATTGCAAGATTATGTGTGAAATCTGAACAAAACATAATACTTGCTGGTGATTTTAACTTAACACCGTTACCGTTATTAGACAGATTTTCACCTAGACAGAGGGGTAGGCCCCTGCAGAAATATAAGATATTTTTTCAAATATGCAAAAATTTAAAGTTACACGATTTATGGCGTATTCATCACCCGGATAGAAAAGGTTTCACTTGTGAATCCCGGGTTCATAGATCTTTTTCTAGAGTGGTAGATATGGTAAATCTGCTAAGCATCTTGCTATGCTAGATAGATGCAGGAAACAGAATAACAGAATTGAGAATATTATTATGAAAGGTCAGAACTATACTCAAGTATCTGACATTAGCAATGTATTTCTAAGCTACTATAAGAACATATATTCTGCTAAATCAATAGATACAGAAGCTAGCAAGAACTTTTGGAATAAGATCAAGTGTCCAAAGATTTCCCCAGAGCAGGCTAAATTAATTAATGCCCCCATTTCCCCAGCTGAAGTATTGAAGGCTATAGAGGAAGCTAAACTCGACAAGGCCCCTGGGCCAGATCAAGTCCCGGCAGAGTTTTATAGATTACTCAAATCGGAAGTTGTTCTCATTTTGACTTGTTTATTTAATGATTATTTTATCGGGGAAAAATCAATGTCACGGTTCTTCTCGGCTTCAACCATAACACTTGTCTTAAAAAAGGATAATAAGGATACATAAAGGATATAGGCCTATTTCCCTGCTGAATACAGACTACAAATTACTCACCTCTATAATAGCTAATCGATTAAAGGAACCACTTCAAGAAGTTATTCACCCGGATCAATCCGGGTTTATGATTAATAGGTCTCCTACTAAAAATATCCAAAAAACATATATGATAATAGAATATTTTTGGAATAAATTACATAAAGATAAATCACTACTCAAAGATGATCTTGCTTTAGTAATGGTTGATGCCGAGAAGGCCTTTGATTCTATAATTTGGGAACATCTTTATAATGCTTTGACAAATTTTGGTTTTCCCGGGAACCTGATAAACTTTATTAAAACTATATACAACTATCCAATCTCTTCCATACTGGTTAATAATAGCCAAACATCTTTTTTTAAATTAGAGAAAGGAACGCACCAGGGATGCCCACTCTCCCCCCTTCTCTTTAATGTAGCAATCGAGCCCTTGGCAATCTATCTAAGACAAGAACTTGAGGGAATAAATTTTGGGGCCCAGAAATGTGTTTTATCACTCTATGCTGATGATTTACTATTATATTTTAAAAAGACCAACAAAAATATACCAATAGCATTTAGAGCTTTAGACCTATTTAGTGCAATTTCAGGATACAAGGTGAATACCACAAAATCAGAGATTCTCGGGATACATAGAAACAAAGATAGTCTGAAGCAGCATAACTTAAAAGTTGAGAGCTTCAGATATTTGGGAATTAAATTACATAAGGATCCGAACACCTGGTATAAACTTAACTTCACACTTTTCTTTGCACATAAAACATCTAAATTACAACACTGGACACTGTTTACAATTTCATTATCAGCGAAAGTCATGATGATAAAAACTATTTTGTTCCCCCAGATAATTTATATCATGGACAACCTCCCTTTATTCATTAAGGACAAATATATTAAAACTAATATATTTATATATATTATATAATATATATATATCCTTACTAAATATATATATATATCCTTACTAAATCGTTCCAAAAAACTGAATATTTTGAGGGCCTGATATTAAGGGAAATATTCCCTATAACCTGGTATTAAATGACTTAAGTCAGGCTGGATCTTTAAAAAGGTTAGGGTACTGAAGGTCTCAGATGAGCCATGCACTGTTTTGTCCCACCATATCTCCTGGATATTTCAGGTTGGGTGATCAGGGGCGCGGGGCAGAGAAGTGGAGAGAGTTCTCGGAGGGTTTCCCCCCCCTTCTTTTTTTTTCCCCCTCCTTCTCGCTCTGCAACATTGATATACTTCGAGTTTTCTACAATGAATATGGTTAGATGTTCCGGTTCCACTCTATGGAATATATAATTTATAAAATCGCAGGATAGGGAAATTATTTTTTGTAACCTGATCATTGTATAGAGATTGATATGTGGATACTACTTTTTTTTTTTGCTTTGTCTTTTTTTTCTCTCGTGATCCAAAATGATCATTTGTTAATGTTACTCAATGTTACACGACTGTATGTATACATTCTATCCTGACACTTAAAATAGAGAGGTTAAAAAAACAAAAACAATTTAATCTGAGAGCCCTGCAGTTGTGCATGCTCAGTCAGTGGAACAGTGATTATATGGATCTATCCCCAGAGATAACTCTAAATCTGAAGACGAAGGATTCTCTTCTGTGGTGGCTCTCTCTAGAACACCTATCTCAGGGCACCTGCTTTTGGAAGGCCTTCGTGGGTGACCGTGACCATGGATGCCAGCCTAGTGGGATGGGGAGCAGTCTGGAATTCACTAAAAGCGTAGGGTCTTTGGTCTCGGGAGGAGTCTGAATAACCAATCAACATCTTAGAGTTGAGAGCAATTTACAATGCGCTGTTGGCTTGACCACAGTTGGCTTTGAGCCAGTTCATCACATTCCAATCAGACAACATAGCTTAAGTTGATTACATCAACCACCAGGGGGTAACTCAGAGTTCTCTAGCTATGAGGGAAGTGACTCGGATCATTCAGTGGGTGGAGGATCACTGTTGCTGCCTTTCTGCCATTCACATCCCGGGCGTGGACAATTGGGAAGCGAGTTTCCTAATCAGGCAGACTTTCCATCCCAGGGAATGGGAACTCCATCCGGAGGTGTTCTCCAGGTTAATCTCCAAATGGGGGATTCCGGAGTTAGATCTGATGGCATCTCAACAAAATGCCAAGCTTCCAAAGTACGGTTCCAGATTGAGGGATCCCCAGGCCTGCCTAATAGATGTGCATATAAAGAGAGAAGCGCTCTACCAGGAACGAACAACAGCTCAGTGGCTTGTTCTATGGCGATTTACCACCCGGAAGCAGCCTCTTTTAGACCAGTGTGCTTTTCACAGAAGAAAACTTTCCTGAAGTATATCAGTCTGATCCTGCCAATTAAGGTCAGTCCAGCCCCGAAATACCAGGCAATTCTCCTCTGAACAAGGAACATGACAACCCCAGACGATCGTTTCGGCCTCCTATGGGCCTCGTCAGTGAGGTGCAGCCACATTCCTCTAAGCACACTGGGCAAGGAGTCCACGTCTGGTTTCCCCCATCACCCATAGGGAGACTTCCCCAGGGTCATAATAATTTGCATATAAAGAGAGAAGCGCTCTACCAGGAACGAACAACAGCTCAGTGGCTTGTTCTATGGCGATTTACCACCCGGAAGCAGCCTCTTTTAGACCAGTGTGCTTTTCACAGAAGAAAACTTTCCTGAAGTATATCAGTCTGATCCTGCCAATTAAGGTCAGTCCAGCCCCGAAATACCAGGCAATTCTCCTCTGAACAAGGAACATGACAACCCCAGACGATCGTTTCGGCCTCCTATGGGCCTCGTCAGTGAGGTGCAGCCACATTCCTCTAAGCACACTGGGCAAGGAGTCCACGTCTGGTTTCCCCCATCACCCATAGGGAGACTTCCCCAGGGTCATAATAATTTGCATATAAAGAGAGAAGCGCTCTACCAGGAACGAACAACAGCTCAGTGGCTTGTTCTATGGCGATTTACCACCCGGAAGCAGCCTCTTTTAGACCAGTGTGCTTTTCACAGAAGAAAACTTTCCTGAAGTATATCAGTCTGATCCTGCCAATTAAGGTCAGTCCAGCCCCGAAATACCAGGCAATTCTCCTCTGAACAAGGAACATGACAACCCCAGACGATCGTTTCGGCCTCCTATGGGCCTCGTCAGTGAGGTGCAGCCACATTCCTCTAAGCACACTGGGCAAGGAGTCCACGTCTGGTTTCCCCCATCACCCATAGGGAGACTTCCCCAGGGTCATAATAATTTGCATATAAAGAGAGAAGCGCTCTACCAGGAACGAACAACAGCTCAGTGGCTTGTTCTATGGCGATTTACCACCCGGAAGCAGCCTCTTTTAGACCAGTGTGCTTTTCACAGAAGAAAACTTTCCTGAAGTATATCAGTCTGATCCTGCCAATTAAGGTCAGTCCAGCCCCGAAATACCAGGCAATTCTCCTCTGAACAAGGAACATGACAACCCCAGACGATCGTTTCGGCCTCCTATGGGCCTCGTCAGTGAGGTGCAGCCACATTCCTCTAAGCACACTGGGCAAGGAGTCCACGTCTGGTTTCCCCCATCACCCATAGGGAGACTTCCCCAGGGTCATAATAATTTGCATATAAAGAGAGAAGCGCTCTACCAGGAACGAACAACAGCTCAGTGGCTTGTTCTATGGCGATTTACCACCCGGAAGCAGCCTCTTTTAGACCAGTGTGCTTTTCACAGAAGAAAACTTTCCTGAAGTATATCAGTCTGATCCTGCCAATTAAGGTCAGTCCAGCCCCGAAATACCAGGCAATTCTCCTCTGAACAAGGAACATGACAACCCCAGACGATCGTTTCGGCCTCCTATGGGCCTCGTCAGTGAGGTGCAGCCACATTCCTCTAAGCACACTGGGCAAGGAGTCCACGTCTGGTTTCCCCCATCACCCATAGGGAGACTTCCCCAGGGTCATAATAATTTGCATATAAAGAGAGAAGCGCTCTACCAGGAACGAACAACAGCTCAGTGGCTTGTTCTATGGCGATTTACCACCCGGAAGCAGCCTCTTTTAGACCAGTGTGCTTTTCACAGAAGAAAACTTTCCTGAAGTATATCAGTCTGATCCTGCCAATTAAGGTCAGTCCAGCCCCGAAATACCAGGCAATTCTCCTCTGAACAAGGAACATGACAACCCCAGACGATCGTTTCGGCCTCCTATGGGCCTCGTCAGTGAGGTGCAGCCACATTCCTCTAAGCACACTGGGCAAGGAGTCCACGTCTGGTTTCCCCCATCACCCATAGGGAGACTTCCCCAGGGTCATAATAATTTGCATATAAAGAGAGAAGCGCTCTACCAGGAACGAACAACAGCTCAGTGGCTTGTTCTATGGCGATTTACCACCCGGAAGCAGCCTCTTTTAGACCAGTGTGCTTTTCACAGAAGAAAACTTTCCTGAAGTATATCAGTCTGATCCTGCCAATTAAGGTCAGTCCAGCCCCGAAATACCAGGCAATTCTCCTCTGAACAAGGAACATGACAACCCCAGACGATCGTTTCGGCCTCCTATGGGCCTCGTCAGTGAGGTGCAGCCACATTCCTCTAAGCACACTGGGCAAGGAGTCCACGTCTGGTTTCCCCCATCACCCATAGGGAGACTTCCCCAGGGTCATAATAATTTGCATATAAAGAGAGAAGCGCTCTACCAGGAACGAACAACAGCTCAGTGGCTTGTTCTATGGCGATTTACCACCCGGAAGCAGCCTCTTTTAGACCAGTGTGCTTTTCACAGAAGAAAACTTTCCTGAAGTATATCAGTCTGATCCTGCCAATTAAGGTCAGTCCAGCCCCGAAATACCAGGCAATTCTCCTCTGAACAAGGAACATGACAACCCCAGACGATCGTTTCGGCCTCCTATGGGCCTCGTCAGTGAGGTGCAGCCACATTCCTCTAAGCACACTGGGCAAGGAGTCCACGTCTGGTTTCCCCCATCACCCATAGGGAGACTTCCCCAGGGTCATAATAATTTGCATATAAAGAGAGAAGCGCTCTACCAGGAACGAACAACAGCTCAGTGGCTTGTTCTATGGCGATTTACCACCCGGAAGCAGCCTCTTTTAGACCAGTGTGCTTTTCACAGAAGAAAACTTTCCTGAAGTATATCAGTCTGATCCTGCCAATTAAGGTCAGTCCAGCCCCGAAATACCAGGCAATTCTCCTCTGAACAAGGAACATGACAACCCCAGACGATCGTTTCGGCCTCCTATGGGCCTCGTCAGTGAGGTGCAGCCACATTCCTCTAAGCACACTGGGCAAGGAGTCCACGTCTGGTTTCCCCCATCACCCATAGGGAGACTTCCCCAGGGTCATAATAATTTGCATATAAAGAGAGAAGCGCTCTACCAGGAACGAACAACAGCTCAGTGGCTTGTTCTATGGCGATTTACCACCCGGAAGCAGCCTCTTTTAGACCAGTGTGCTTTTCACAGAAGAAAACTTTCCTGAAGTATATCAGTCTGATCCTGCCAATTAAGGTCAGTCCAGCCCCGAAATACCAGGCAATTCTCCTCTGAACAAGGAACATGACAACCCCAGACGATCGTTTCGGCCTCCTATGGGCCTCGTCAGTGAGGTGCAGCCACATTCCTCTAAGCACACTGGGCAAGGAGTCCACGTCTGGTTTCCCCCATCACCCATAGGGAGACTTCCCCAGGGTCATAATAATTTGCATATAAAGAGAGAAGCGCTCTACCAGGAACGAACAACAGCTCAGTGGCTTGTTCTATGGCGATTTACCACCCGGAAGCAGCCTCTTTTAGACCAGTGTGCTTTTCACAGAAGAAAACTTTCCTGACGTATATCAGTCTGATCCTGCCAATTAAGGTCAGTCCAGCCCCGAAATACCAGGCAATTCTCCTCTGAACAAGGAACATGACAACCCCAGACGATCGTTTCGGCCTCCTATGGGCCTCGTCAGTGAGGTGCAGCCACATTCCTCTAAGCACACTGGGCAAGGAGTCCACGTCTGGTTTCCCCCATCACCCATAGGGAGACTTCCCCAGGGTCATAATAATTTGCATATAAAGAGAGAAGCGCTCTACCAGGAACGAACAACAGCTCAGTGGCTTGTTCTATGGCGATTTACCACCCGGAAGCAGCCTCTTTTAGACCAGTGTGCTTTTCACAGAAGAAAACTTTCCTGAAGTATATCAGTCTGATCCTGCCAATTAAGGTCAGTCCAGCCCCGAAATACCAGGCAATTCTCCTCTGAACAAGGAACATGACAACCCCAGACGATCGTTTCGGCCTCCTATGGGCCTCGTCAGTGAGGTGCAGCCACATTCCTCTAAGCACACTGGGCAAGGAGTCCACGTCTGGTTTCCCCCATCACCCATAGGGAGACTTCCCCAGGGTCATAATAATTTGCATATAAAGAGAGAAGCGCTCTACCAGGAACGAACAACAGCTCAGTGGCTTGTTCTATGGCGATTTACCACCCGGAAGCAGCCTCTTTTAGACCAGTGTGCTTTTCACAGAAGAAAACTTTCCTGAAGTATATCAGTCTGATCCTGCCAATTAAGGTCAGTCCAGCCCCGAAATACCAGGCAATTCTCCTCTGAACAAGGAACATGACAACCCCAGACGATCGTTTCGGCCTCCTATGGGCCTCGTCAGTGAGGTGCAGCCACATTCCTCTAAGCACACTGGGCAAGGAGTCCACGTCTGGTTTCCCCCATCACCCATAGGGAGACTTCCCCAGGGTCATAATAATTTGCATATAAAGAGAGAAGCGCTCTACCAGGAACGAACAACAGCTCAGTGGCTTGTTCTATGGCGATTTACCACCCGGAAGCAGCCTCTTTTAGACCAGTGTGCTTTTCACAGAAGAAAACTTTCCTGAAGTATATCAGTCTGATCCTGCCAATTAAGGTCAGTCCAGCCCCGAAATACCAGGCAATTCTCCTCTGAACAAGGAACATGACAACCCCAGACGATCGTTTCGGCCTCCTATGGGCCTCGTCAGTGAGGTGCAGCCACATTCCTCTAAGCACACTGGGCAAGGAGTCCACGTCTGGTTTCCCCCATCACCCATAGGGAGACTTCCCCAGGGTCATAATAATTTGCATATAAAGAGAGAAGCGCTCTACCAGGAACGAACAACAGCTCAGTGGCTTGTTCTATGGCGATTTACCACCCGGAAGCAGCCTCTTTTAGACCAGTGTGCTTTTCACAGAAGAAAACTTTCCTGACGTATATCAGTCTGATCCTGCCAATTAAGGTCAGTCCAGCCCCGAAATACCAGGCAATTCTCCTCTGAACAAGGAACATGACAACCCCAGACGATCGTTTCGGCCTCCTATGGGCCTCGTCAGTGAGGTGCAGCCACATTCCTCTAAGCACACTGGGCAAGGAGTCCACGTCTGGTTTCCCCCATCACCCATAGGGAGACTTCCCCAGGGTCATAATAATTTGCATATAAAGAGAGAAGCGCTCTACCAGGAACGAACAACAGCTCAGTGGCTTGTTCTATGGCGATTTACCACCCGGAAGCAGCCTCTTTTAGACCAGTGTGCTTTTCACAGAAGAAAACTTTCCTGAAGTATATCAGTCTGATCCTGCCAATTAAGGTCAGTCCAGCCCCGAAATACCAGGCAATTCTCCTCTGAACAAGGAACATGACAACCCCAGACGATCGTTTCGGCCTCCTATGGGCCTCGTCAGTGAGGTGCAGCCACATTCCTCTAAGCACACTGGGCAAGGAGTCCACGTCTGGTTTCCCCCATCACCCATAGGGAGACTTCCCCAGGGTCATAATAATTTGCATATAAAGAGAGAAGCGCTCTACCAGGAACGAACAACAGCTCAGTGGCTTGTTCTATGGCGATTTACCACCCGGAAGCAGCCTCTTTTAGACCAGTGTGCTTTTCACAGAAGAAAACTTTCCTGAAGTATATCAGTCTGATCCTGCCAATTAAGGTCAGTCCAGCCCCGAAATACCAGGCAATTCTCCTCTGAACAAGGAACATGACAACCCCAGACGATCGTTTCGGCCTCCTATGGGCCTCGTCAGTGAGGTGCAGCCACATTCCTCTAAGCACACTGGGCAAGGAGTCCACGTCTGGTTTCCCCCATCACCCATAGGGAGACTTCCCCAGGGTCATAATAATTTGCATATAAAGAGAGAAGCGCTCTACCAGGAACGAACAACAGCTCAGTGGCTTGTTCTATGGCGATTTACCACCCGGAAGCAGCCTCTTTTAGACCAGTGTGCTTTTCACAGAAGAAAACTTTCCTGAAGTATATCAGTCTGATCCTGCCAATTAAGGTCAGTCCAGCCCCGAAATACCAGGCAATTCTCCTCTGAACAAGGAACATGACAACCCCAGACGATCGTTTCGGCCTCCTATGGGCCTCGTCAGTGAGGTGCAGCCACATTCCTCTAAGCACACTGGGCAAGGAGTCCACGTCTGGTTTCCCCCATCACCCATAGGGAGACTTCCCCAGGGTCATAATAATTTGCATAATAAGAGAGAAGCGCTCTACCAGGAACGAACAACAGCTCAGTGGCTTGTTCTATGGCGATTTACCACCCGGAAGCAGCCTCTTTTAGACCAGTGTGCTTTTCACAGAAGAAAACTTTCCTGAAGTATATCAGTCTGATCCTGCCAATTAAGGTCAGTCCAGCCCCGAAATACCAGGCAATTCTCCTCTTTTTATTTATGCAAATTATGACACTTGGGGAAGTCTCCCTAAGTGTGATGCGGTGATCCAGACGTGGACCCGTTGCTCAGTGTGCCTAGAGGGATATGGCTGCACCTCACTGACGAGGCCCACAATAGGCCGAAACGTACGTCTGGGGTTTTGCTGTTTCTCTTGTTCAGAGAGGGATTGCCTGGTATTTCGGGGCTGGACTGCACTGTTAAGTCAGGATCAGACTGATATGCTACAGGAAAGTTCTTCTCTGTGAAAGGCACATATTGAGCAAAAAGAGGCTGCTTCTAGGGTGGCAACTAGCCATAGAACAAGCTATTATGCTATTGTTCGTTCCCAGGTTGAGCGCTTCTCTCTTTTTATTTATGCAAATTATGACACTTGGGGAAGTCTCCCTAAGTGTGATGCGGTAATCCAGACGTGGACCCGTTGCTCAGTGTGCCTAGAGGGATATGGCTGCACCTCACTGACGAGGCCCACAATAGGCCGAAACGTACGTCTGGGGTTTTGCTGTTTCTCTTGTTCAGAGAGGGATTGCCTGGTATTTCGGGGCTGGACTGCACTGTTAAGTCAGGATCAGACTGATATGCTACAGGAAAGTTCTTCTCTGTGAAAGGCACATATTGAGCAAAAAGAGGCTGCTTCTAGGGTGGCAACTAGCCATAGAACAAGCTATTATGCTATTGTTCGTTCCCAGGTTGAGCGCTTCTCTCTTTTTATTTATGCAAATTATGACACTTGGGGAAGTCTCCCTAAGTGTGATGCGGTAATCCAGACGTGGACCCGTTGCTCAGTGTGCCTAGAGGGATATGGCTGCACCTCACTGACGAGGCCCACAATAGGCCGAAACGTACGTCTGGGGTTTTGCTGTTTCTCTTGTTCAGAGAGGGATTGCCTGGTATTTCGGGGCTGGACTGCACTGTTAAGTCAGGATCAGACTGATATGCTACAGGAAAGTTCTTCTCTGTGAAAGGCACATATTGAGCAAAAAGAGGCTGCTTCTAGGGTGGCAACTAGCCATAGAACAAGCTATTATGCTATTGTTCGTTCCCAGGTTGAGCGCTTCTCTCTTTTTATTTATGCAAATTATGACACTTGGGGAAGTCTCCCTAAGTGTGATGCGGTAATCCAGACGTGGACCCGTTGCTCAGTGTGCCTAGAGGGATATGGCTGCACCTCACTGACGAGGCCCACAATAGGCCGAAACGTACGTCTGGGGTTTTGCTGTTTCTCTTGTTCAGAGAGGGATTGCCTGGTATTTCGGGGCTGGACTGCACTGTTAAGTCAGGATCAGACTGATATGCTACAGGAAAGTTCTTCTCTGTGAAAGGCACATATTGAGCAAAAAGAGGCTGCTTCTAGGGTGGCAACTAGCCATAGAACAAGCTATTATGCTATTGTTCGTTCCCAGGTTGAGCGCTTCTCTCTTTTTATTTATGCAAATTATGACACTTGGGGAAGTCTCCCTAAGTGTGATGCGGTAATCCAGACGTGGACCCGTTGCTCAGTGTGCCTAGAGGGATATGGCTGCACCTCACTGACGAGGCCCACAATAGGCCGAAACGTACGTCTGGGGTTTTGCTGTTTCTCTTGTTCAGAGAGGGATTGCCTGGTATTTCGGGGCTGGACTGCACTGTTAAGTCAGGATCAGACTGATATGCTACAGGAAAGTTCTTCTCTGTGAAAGGCACATATTGAGCAAAAAGAGGCTGCTTCTAGGGTGGCAACTAGCCATAGAACAAGCTATTATGCTATTGTTCGTTCCCAGGTTGAGCGCTTCTCTCTTTTTATTTCTGCCTAATAGATGTGTTGGCAGTCCCTTGGAACTTCAGAATGGCCTATCTTTTTCCTCCATTTGCTCTTCTTCCTCGGGTGATCGCTTGCATAAAATAGTAAAGGGTATAAGTGATCCTAATAGCCCCTTCTTGGCCTCAAAGGATCTGGTATGCGGACCTAGTGGTGATGTCGTCTCTAGCTCAGTGGAGGTTACCTCTGAGGAATGACCTTCTTCAGGTGCCTTTTCTCTACCCAAATCTCGTTTCTCTAAAGCTGACTGCTTGGAGATTGAATGCTGATTCTATCTAAGTGTGGTTTCTCCGAGTCAGTAATTGAGACTATGTTTCAGGCTCGTAAGCCTGTTACTAGGAAGATTTACCATAAGATATGGAGGAAATATCTTTATTGGTGTGAATCCAAGGGCTTCTTATGGAGTAGGGTTAGGATTCCAAGAATTTTGTCTTTTCTCCAGGAGGGTCTGGAGAAAGGGTTATCTGTTAGCACTTTGAAGGGTCAAATTTCAGCCTTATCTGCGCTGTTGCATAAGCGTTTGGCAGATGTGCCAGATGTTCAATCTTTTTGTCAGGCCTTGATGAGAATCAGGCCTGTGTTTAAACCTGTCACTCCACCTTGGAGTCTTAATCTTGTTCTTAAGGTTTTGCAGCCGCGTCCATTTGAGCCAATGCATTCTATAGATATCAAGTTACTATCCTGGAAGGTTTTGTTTCTATTGGCGATTTCCTCTGCGCGGAGGGTATCTGAACTTTCCACCTTGCAGTTTGATTCTCCTTATCTTATTTTTCATGCGGTTTTTCGTACTAAGTTGGGATTCCTTCCCAAAGTTGTTTCTACTAAGAATATTAATCAGGAGATTGTCGGACAAAGAACGTCTGTTGCATAATTTGGACATGGTCTGTGCTCTTAAAGGGACAGTCAACCCAAAAATTACTGTAACTTATTTAGATTAGTTAATTAACGATCTTTACAGTAAACTATAGCACAATTTTCATCTAAATAAACTTTGGCAGAAAATAAACTTACTGATCTCATCTAGTCGTTTTGAAAGGGCCGCCTGACCCCTACTTCTCTGACATCTCCCAAAAGCTCCCACTAGTACAAGATTCTTTCCTTTTGTCTTGTCCCTGCGCGCTCCTGTGTCTCCCTTCATTCAGTGAGACACTCATATGGCAATTTCAGCTCTGTCTCTACACCTGTCAAAGAAGCAGCTGTGCTTTCTTTTTCTGGGTGTCAGGTTCTCCATTGCTAGTTAATCCACAAACTTATTTCTGCCTAAATGCCTATTATGTTGGCGATCAGCTTTTTTTTTTATTTCACTAATGTCTTATGTCCCTTTAAAATGCTTTTTGTCCCTGGTGCTAAAAAAGATGAGATCATCTTAACATGCATTACCTCTGAATCTGCATTGTCATATTGCAGGTCTTAGAACATTTATCTAATGCGAGTGTGATCGCACAGTACTGGGACACCGGGCGCAAACTTATTTCTGCCTAAGTGCCTATTATGTTGGCGATCAGCTTTTCTAAGGCGCCCGGTGTCCCAGTACTGTGCGATCACACTCGCATTAAATAAATGTGCACAGGCATAGTAACACTTTGGTTCAGCTTCACATGTACATAAACCCCTCTTTATTTACAAAATTCCTGCTTTCTCCCAAGTGCGCTTCCCCTTCACTTTGTCCGGAGAATCAAGCAACAATTCTGCAACACTTACAAGCTGTTCGTCGCTGCTGGCTGCAGCAGAGAGGCAGCACTGGTATACTTCATTCCCAAAGCCTTCCTGTGGTCGATGCGCGGCAACTTCCTGCTCACTGGCTGATTAGTGCCAGTAACGGCTATACAGCCTCCAGCAGCACTGGGGCTCTCCCTTGGTGTTGGGCATCCTACTCCTTAGAAGCACTTGAAGAGCTTATTGCTTGCAGGTTGTGGGTACACGCTGTTGATGGAGGCTCGCAACTTGAATATCAGCAGCTACTTGGGGTGCTGATATTTCCGGAGCAGACATGCAGCCAAATCTTAGAACATTTATCTAATGCGAGTGTGATCGCACAGTACTGGGACACCGAGTGCAAACTTATTTTTGCCTAAGTGCCTATTATGTTGGCAATCAGCTTTTCTAAGGCGCCCGCTGTCCCAGTACTGTGCGATCACACTTGCATTAGATAAATGTTCTAAGACCTGCAATATGACAATGACTTCTATATTAATTAGCACTGTGCATTATTGCAGACGGCTTGCTCGCCCATATTGTAAAATACTCCAGATTTGGCTGCATGTCTGCTCCAGAAATATCAGCACCCCAAGTAGCATGAATAAGGGGCGGTGACCCCGAAACGTTGCTTTCATTAATAAAATTGCCTTTTATATTGGAGTGCTGGAGACCTTGTTTGCTATTACTATTGTTGGAGGGTTGTGGCAGTACCCTTGGCCTTTCGTGCACCCTATCCTCTGTGCTGTACTCACTTGGGACTTCAGGGGTTTATGGGTAGGGAAGTGATACTTAACAGTGTTACTGTGGTGCCTCCTCCTGCTGGCGAGGAGTGATATTCCCAACAGTATTTAAGATGAACCCGTGGAATCAAAATATCTTGAAGAAATAAATTATCATACATTTTGTTTTCTTGTTAGAAGAAAACTGTTACATATGAGGTAGCAATACACATTTAAATATAATACATCATAAAGTAATTAAAGCAATATGCCTAGTTTGCAGTGATTGGTCCCCAGTGTATTTGATTTGTTTCAGTATGTATTTAAAAGACAATGCCCAAATCTATGGATGTAATCTATGACAACAGGGTTTCCCGAAACGCATTAGAGGACTGGTTTGAAACTATTTTTACTACCATGCTGTGTCAACTTATTTTAATGATGTATTATTATGTTTGATTCTTTTGAGATTGAGCCGGTCAGGAATTTTTTTCCTGTTGTTCTATGGTACGCGAATATGCACACACCAATTTAACCCTTTGAATCCCCATAGAGCTGCAACACATTGTTTCTGTCACACCCCAGGGATTAAATATTGTGTCTTATTATTTTATAATAGTAGGTTATTGGTTTACACGTGTAATATGTTTTTAAAAAAATGACATACTATTGTCTTATTTTATTATTTTTTTTAAACCAAAAACAGGTTATTTTGGGGACATCCTAATACATTTAATGTGAAATGGCTTAATGTAGCTTAATGATTGAAAAAGTGGCTAAATGTAAATCAATTGCTGCATAATTTTGCACAACCCAAGATTTCCACTATCCAAGCCTATCCTAGAGGTTTCATGGGTTTTGGTTTCCCACAAGGCACATGAGTGACATTAAGCTTGTTTTTTGGGGAGCTTAATGTGGCTTAACGTACAAAATTGAACTTAGATGTTAACCAATTTCCCCCAAACTTCACAAAATACATTAATCTATCTATTCAAACATATTCTGAAAATTTACAGACATGTGATAAAACATACCAAAAGTTATTCACATTTAACTATTTTTTTTACAATCCTAAAACATTTAATGTGAGCAACATAATGTAAAAAGAGCTTAATGTACCAAAATTCACCTAAACATCGATCAATTGCCTTGAAACTTGGCACAAACTCAGTTTGTCACTTTCAAAACCTATCCTAGAAGTTTCCTGGATTTTGGTTTCCCAAACGTACAATACATTAATCTATTGATTCAAACATATTCTGAAAATTGCAGGACAGTTGACAAACATAACAAAAGTTATGCACATTTAACTGTTTTGTACAATCCTAAAACATTTAGGGGCCCATTTATCAAGCTCCGTATTGAGCTTGAAGGGCCGTGTTTCTGGCGAGCGCTAGAAACACCAGTTAAGAAGCAGCTGCTCTATAACCTGTGTGCCTGCTCTGAGGAGGTGGACAGAACTCGGCAAAAATCAACTCAATCGAATACAATCGGATTGATTGACACCCCTTGCTAGCGGCCAATTGGCCACAAATCTGCAGGGGGCGGCGTTGCACAAGCAGTTCACAAGAACTGCTGGTGCAATGATAAATGCAGATAGCGTATGCTGTCAGCATTTATCGATGTGCAGCGGTCATGATACGCTACATTGTATCATGTCCGCTTGCACTGTGATAAATCTACCACTGGGAGTGTAATTTATTCTACTGACTGTGTTAACACAGCTTGGCCTTAAGGCCAAAAACTTTCAGAATATGTGGGGATACCACAGAATAAATTAACTATCTTAAATGCCAATATAAGGGTAATGGAAATACTTATAAATAATTTAATAGACTCCAGCAGGTAAAGTGGACCATTGTGAACAAATTAGAGGGGAGAAATTTTTTGAATAAACTGTCTCCTTTAATGTCACTCGTTTGCCTTGTCGGAACTGCAAGGTAGTGCCAAGTTTCAAAGCAATTTATTGATGTTTAGGCACATTATTGAACATTAAGCTATTTTTACATTAAGCTGTTCACATTCATTTTAGGATTGTAAAAAAAATAGTTAATTGTGAATAACTTTTGGTTTGTTTTAGAAAACATCTTGAAATGTTCCAGATATGTTTGAATTGATAAAGTATTGTATTGTGGGAAGTTTGGCGGAAATTGGTTAATATCTATAATATATAAGTGTTTTTTTTATGTTTAGCCTAATTAATATCCTGTGACATATCTGTTTTCATTGTGTGTATATTCCTTTAAGGGGCGAGATTAACACTCAGCTATCCGCTATTTAAACCTCCTTATTCCCTCACTCATTGCTTGGTATTCTCTATTCAAGCTCCCATTACCTGTAACCTGCTTCATTATCGTGACCGGAGGGTTTCCTTGTCTCTCTCCTCCTCACCTGCTTTGCCGGATCTTCTGGATTACTCCGCAGTGACGTCACACGCCGACATCGCACGGAACTACTCACTGTGTCTTGCTGCAGCCTGTCAGTTTTGCCTCTCTCACTCGAACAGCGCTTTGACTTCCTTGCTCCCAAGTAAGCTTACTTAAGTCATTATTTAGCACCATTTACTTCCTCTAACATATACTTTAATATTATAACATATCTCTTATCATTACCTATTTTAATGGTGTAACTAACCAGTACCTCTGAAGCCATATAACCATTGGCCCATCAGAGCCTGCTGAAACAACTACACCTATAGAAAATAGTACTCATTCAGGCCCATTTATCAAGCTCCGTACGGAGCTTGAAGGGCCGTGTTTCTGGCGAGTCTTCAGACTCGCCAGAAACACAACTTATGAAGCAGCGGTCTAAAGACCGCTGCTTCATAACCCTGTCCGCCTGCTCTGAGCAGGCGGACAGGAATCGCCGGAAATCAACCCGATCGAATACGATCGGGTTGATTGACACCTCCCTGCTGGCGGCCAATTGGCCGCGAGTCAGCAGGGGGCGGCGTTGCACCAGCAGCTCTTGTGAGCTGCTGGTGCAATGTTAAATGCGGAGAGCGTATTGCTCTCCGCATTTAGCGAGGTCTTGCGGACCTGATCCGCAGTATCGGATAAGGTCCGCAAGCCCTTTGATAAATGGGCCCCCTGGTATTTACCCTATCTGCTAAGATTCCACAGATAGTAGTTTCTACCATAGTATCAGGGGTACAACACATAAACTGTGTAATTTACTCACTTGCCACGGTTGGGTTCTATTTGTGAATACATTTTCTTCCCTTATAGGGAATTACAGAAAGAGATTGATCAGCTGTGACAGATCCCCAAAAAACAAGTTTAATGGCACTCATTTGCCTTGTGGGAAAACAAAATCCATGAAACTTCTAAGATAGGTTTGGATAGTGAAAAACTGAGGTTGTGCCAAGTTTCAAAGCAATTGATTGACGTTTATGCATATTTTGGTACATTAAGCTCTTTTTACATTAAGCTGCTCACAAGAAATGTTTTAGGATTGTAAAAAAAAAGCTAAATATCAATAACTTTTGGTTTGTTTTACCAAATGTCCATTAATTTTTAGAAAATGTTTGAATAGATAGACTATTGTATTGTGGAAAGTTTACGGATATTGCTTAAGATCTAAGTTCTTTTTTGTAAACTAAGCCACATTAAGCTCTACAAAAAACAAGCTTAATGTCACTCATTTGCCTTGTGGGAAACCAAAATCCAGGAAACTTCTAGGATAGGTTTGGAAAGTGACAATCTGAGTTTGTGCAAAGTTTCAAGGCAATTGATCGATGTTTAGGTGAATTTTGGCACATTAAGCTCTATTTACATTAAGCTGCTCACATTAAGGGGCCCATTTATCAAGATGTGAGCGGACATGATTCGATATTGCGGATAATGTCCGCTGCACATCGATAACTGCTGACAGCATACGCTCTAAGCATTTATCATTGCACCAGCAGTTCTTGTGAACTACTGGTGCAATACTGCCCCCTGCAGATTTGCGGTCAATCGGCCGCTAGCAGGGGGTATCAACCCGATTGTATTCGATCTGGTTGATTTCTTGTGAGTTCTGTCCGCCTCCTCAGAACAGACGGACAGGTTATGGAGCAGCTGTCTTTAGACCGCTGCTTCATAACTTGTGTTTCTGGCGAGCCTGAGGGCTCGCCAGAAACACGGGGCATCAAGCTCCATTCAGAGCTTGATAAATGGGCACCCAAATGTTTTAGGATTGTAAAAAAATAATAAATTTTGGTATGTTTTATCAAATGTCCTTACATTTTCAGAATATGTTTGAATAGATAGATTAATGTATTGTGGGAAGTTTGGGCGAAATTGGTTAACATCTAAGTTCAATTTTGTACGTTAAGCCACATTAAGCTCCCCAAAAAACAATATTAATGTCACTCATTTGCCTTGTGGGAAACCAAAATCCAGGAACCTTCTAGGATAGGTTTGCAAAGTGACAAACTGAGTTTGTGCCAAGTTTTTAGGAAATTGATTGATTTTTTGCCGAATTTTGGTACATTAAACCCTTTTTTACATTAAGTAATTCACATGAAATGTTTTAGGATTGTAAATTGTCTGTAAATTTGCACTGGATTGGATTGTGGAGAGAGATTACACTACCTTTTACGAAATAGAATAGAATCTTGTCACTCCTTTTACTGTAAAGGCAATTTTACCCTGTCCTTCTCCAAAACTTCCTAGTATTATTACACAATTAACTTTGTTCAAACATATTATTGTAGCTTGGCAGAAAATGTGCATAGCGTTAAAGGTAGACTACCGTAGATCAGAATTTCTTCCACTGATAGGGCACCCGAACTTTCCACCAGGACTAGGTAGGACCGAATTCATTGTATGGGCACAGAATGGACTTGAATTTATAGGACAGATGTGTGAAGGAAAAACTTTACTGGTAAAAACATTTAAAGAATTGAGAGCATTCTATGATTTAAAAAGAACCTCGTTTTATTCATACTTGCAAGCTAGACACTGGATAAGGAAGGTGAGAATAGAAACTGGACCAGAATTAGAGCAAGAGAAACTAGATGAGGTGATCAAGTTATATTATGATGGGAAAAATCTATTTATTTGATTTATATCATGTTAATCAATTTTCATGGGGAAGCACACATCCTCAAGACCCCCCAATTGGAATTATAGGTTTATCAACACAATAATCTTGGTAGGGAGGAATCAGATGTTAAGGAATTGGAAAGGCAAGGCGGGACTTAAGTTTTTAGAATTTTTAAAGAATGTCCAGCACTAGATGATCTTAGAACCTTTTAGTGTAAAAATACATAATAATAAACAGATAAGATGCTTCATTACTAAATGAAAAACATATATTATTTCATTTCCAGTAGAAGTACAAAGACAGATAGTTTCAGGCTTCAAGGCGGCGGAGTGGATCAGGCAACAAAGGGAAACTGGTAATATAACTAGAAGATGTTGGTTCCCCTGATATTCGTGAACCGTGGGAAGAGATGGGATCCCCATATATTACCACTCCTCCCCCCCCTTTTTTTCCTTTTTTTTTCTTTTCCTTTCTCTCCCCCTGCCCTCTCCCCTACATATTAGATTATTTGGGGTTAGTTTCCCCTTAAGACTTAAGTTTACGATGGTGGTGGAACTGGCAATTCCCAGAAGTAAAAGGAATCTGTCATAAGAGCAAAGGGAACCAGAGGGATGGGAACGACCTGCTACCAGTAAAATACCAGTCAGATACAGCTTGCCTTTAATAAACAGAATACAAAGAGCCCTGATAAGACTTTGGGGATATCGCCATTCACCCGGACCGGTTTCCATCTACCCAGGAATTTGGGACTGCTGTCTTCTGGAGCTGTCTTGCCGAATCCGTGTTACGTGGGATAAGTTACATTTGTAACGTTTACACATCGTGTTATTTGCTGTTTTAATTTATACCTCTTGTGAGTTGCCACTTGTTGTGCGTCCACATATATTAAATATCCTTTACTCTACATTTGAGTTTGCGCTCTTCTCCTCTCTTTTCAGAATAACCAGAGAGATAGCGTCCATAAGGAGGCCAACCAATAATAGTTAGTTTTAACAATGTCAAAAGGGTGAAGGTTTATTTCTCTCCAAGTTAATAGATACAGTTTGGTATTTTTTTTGTATACAAGATATTAGGTACCTGTGAACATAAGGGGGACTGTAGACCTTAGTTTTTTTTCTCCTTTCTTTTTTTGCTTGGTTTTATTTTTTTGTCTGTAAAGATGATGCTCCATGGTGGAGTCAGGAAACGTTGCTAGGACGGTATATTTTATAATAATGTAACAATCAGACTGAATGGTGATGTCTGATTCGTGGATGTGATGTTATGTTCAACTTTTTCTGTTAATAAAAGTAAAAAAAAAAAAAAAAGGATTGTAAAAAAAATAGTTAAATGTGAATAACTTTTGGTATGTTTTATTAAATGTCCTAAAATTTTCAGAATATGTTTGAATATATAGATTAATGTATTGTGGGAAGTTTGGGGGAAATTGGTTAACATCTAAGTTCAATTTTGTACGTTAAGCCACATTAAGCTCCCAAAAAACAAGCTAAATGTCACTTATTTGCCTTGTGGGTAACCAAAATCTATGAAACTTCTAGGATAGGTTTGAAAAGTGACAAACTGAGTTTGTGCCAAGTTTCAAGGCAATTAATTGATGTTTAGGGGAATTTTGGTACATTAAGCTCTTTTTACATTAAGCTGCTCACATTGGCATCTATTTATCAAGCCGTCAACCGCAAATACGCTGGAATTCCGCAGCGTATTTGTGGTGAGCCTGATTCCCCATAGTTATCAAACCCTACAGACTGGCAAAAGTAGAATTTTGTGAAGTAACATACGATCCGCCGGACTCAGTCCGACACAGATCGATGCTTACGTCATTACAGATGTTCCGAATGCAAATTCAGCACAATCTGACTACTTTTGCTAGTTATCAAATTTCTACCAGGTACGCTCGCCACTATTCTGGCCCAGCATACCTGATTTTCAATCCGCGCCCTGGAGGCCGCGGATGCCATAGGAAAGCTTATGTTCGCTGCTGCCCGATATCCCATTGATTCCTATGGTAACATTTACACCCAACACCCTAACATGTACCCCGAGTCTAAACACCCCTAATCTGCCCCCCTACACCGCCGCCACCTACATTATACTTATTAACCCCTAATCTGCCACCCCTACACCGCCGCCACCTACATTATACTTATTAACCCCTAATCTGCCCCCCCTACACCGCCACTTACATTATACTTATTAACCCCTAATCTGCCGCCCCTACACTGCCGCCACCTACATTATACTTATTAACCCCTAATCTGCCCCCCTACACCGCCGCCACCTACATTATACTTATTAACCCCTAATCTGCCGCCCCCTACACCGCCGCAACTATATTAAATATATTAACCCCTAACACCCCCTAACTTAAAGGGCCACTAAACCCAAAATCTTTCTTTCATAATTCAGATAGAGAATAGAAATTTAAACAACATTACAATTTACTTCTATTATTTATTTTGCTTCATTTTTTAGATATCCTTAGTTGAAGAAAAAGTAATGCACATGGTGAGCCAATCACACGAGGCTTCTATGTGCAGCAACCAATCAGCAGCTGCTGAGCATATCTAGATATGCTTTTCAGCAAAGAATATCAAGAGAATAAAACAAATTAGATAATATAAGTAAATTAGAAAGTTGTTTAAAATTGCATTCTCTTTCTAAATCATGAAAGAAAAAATGTGGGTGTCATGTCCCTTTAAATCTAATTTAAATAAATCTAAATAAATATTCCTAGCATTAAATAAATTATTCCTATTTAAAACTAAATACTTAACTATAAAATAAACCCTAAGCTAGCTACAATATAACTAATAGTTACATTGTAGCTATCTTACGGCTAGATTTAGAGTTCTGCGGCCAAAGGGGTGCGTTAGCTACGCTGGCTTTTTTCTCCCGCACCTTTTAAATACCGCTGGTATTTAGAGTTCACAGAATGGCTGCGTTAGGCTCCAAAAAAGGAGCGTAGAGCATATTTACCGCCACTGCAACTCTAGATACCAGCGTTGCTTACGGACGCGGCCAGCTTCAAAAACGTGCTCATGCACGATTCCCCCATAGAAAACAAAGGGGCAATTTGAGCTGAAAAAAAACCTAACACCTGCAAAAAAGCAGCGTTCAGCTCCTAACGCAGCCCCATTGTTTTCTATGGGGAAACACTTCCAACGTCTGCACCTAACACTCTAACATGTACCCCGAGTCTAAACACCCCTAACCTTACACTTATTAACCCCTATTCTGCCGCCCCCGCTATCGCTGACACCTGCATATTTTTTAACCCCTAATCTGCCGCTCCGTACACCGCCGCTACCTACATTATACCTATGTACCCCTAATCTGCTGCCCCTAACACTGCTGACCCCTATATTATATGTATGAACCCCTAATCTGCCACCCCTGCTATCGCTGACCCCTGCATATTATTATTAACCCCTAATCTGCCGCTCCGTACACCGCCGCAACCTACATTATACTTACGTACCCCTAATCTGCTGCCCCTAACACCGCCGACCCCTATATTATATTTATTAACCCCTAATCTGCCCCCCACAACGTCGACTCCACCTACAATAATTAACCCCTAATCTGCCGACCGGATCTCGCCGCTACTCTAATAAATGGATTAACCCCTAAAGCTAAGTCTAACCCTAACACTAACACCCCCCTAAATTAAATATAATTTAAATCTAACAAAATAAATTAACTCTTATTATATAAATTAATCCTATTTAAAGCTAAATACTTACCTGTAAAATAAATCCTAATATAGCTACAATATAAATTATAATTATATTGTAGCTATTTTAGGATTAATATTTATTTTACAGGCAACTTTGTAATTATTTTAACCAGGTACAATAGCTAAAATAGTTAAAATAATTACAAATTTACCTGTAAAATAAATCCTAACCTAAGTTACAATTAAACCTAACACTACACTATCAATAAATTAATTAAATAAACTACCTACAATTATCTACAATTAAACCTAACACTACACTATCAATAAATTAATTAAATACAATACCTACAAATAACTACAATTAAATAAACTAACTAAAGTACAAAAAATAAAAAAGAACTAAGTTACAAAAAATAAAAAAATATTTACAAATATTAGAAAAATATTACAACAATTTTAAACTAATTACACCTACTCTAAGCCCCCTAATAAAATAACAAAGACCCCCAAAATAAAAAAATGCCCTACCCTATTCTAAATTTAAAAAGTTCAAAGCTTTTTTACCTTACCAGCCCTGAAAAGGGCCATTTGCGGGGCATGCCCCAAATAATTCAGCTCTTTTGCCTGTAAAAAAAAACATACAATACCCCCCCCAACATTACAACCCACCACCCACATACCCCTAATCTAACCCAAACCCCCCTTAAATAAACCTAACACTAAGCCCCTGAAGATCTTCCTACCTTATCTTCACCATGCCAGGTTCACCGATCGCTCCAGGCTCTGAAATCTTCATCCAAGCCCAAGCGGGGGCTGGCGATCTATAATCCAGCTGAAATATTCTATCAAGCGGCGGCTGAAGAGGTCCAGAAGAGGCTCCAAAGTCTTCATCCTATCCGGGAAGAAGAGGAGATCCGGACCGGCAACCATCTTGATCCAAGCGGCATCTTCTATCTTCATCCAATGACGAACAGCTCCATCTTGAAGACCTCCAGCGTGGATCAATCTTCTTCTTCCGACGTCCAACTGAAGAATGAAGGTTCCTTTAAGGGACATCATCCAAGATGGCGTCCCTCGAATTCCGATTGGCTGATAGGATTCTATCAGCCAATCGGAATTAAGGTAGGAAAATTCTGATTGGCTGATGGAATCAGCCAATCAGAATCAAGTTCAATCCGATTGGCTGATCCAATCAGCCAATCAGATTGAGCTTGCATTCTATTGGCTGTTCCGATCAGCCAATAGAATGCGAGCTCAATCTGATTGGCTGATTGGATCAGCCAATCGGATTGAACTTGATTCTGATTGGCTGATTCCATCAGCCAATCAGAATTTTCCTACCTTAATTCCGATTGGCTGATAGAATCCTATCAGCCAATCGGAATTCGAGGGACGCCATCTTGGATGACGTCCCTTAAAGGAACCTTCA
The DNA here is from genome assembly GCF_027579735.1 of Bombina bombina. Classification (NCBI taxonomy): domain Eukaryota; kingdom Metazoa; phylum Chordata; class Amphibia; order Anura; family Bombinatoridae; genus Bombina; species Bombina bombina. The sequence goes on from NC_069505.1 coordinate 69,344,111, forward strand.
TTCTTCAGTTGGACGTCGGAAGAAGAAGATTGATCCGCACTGGAGGCCTTCAAGATGGAGCCGTTCGTCATCGGATGAAGATAGAAGATGCCGCTTGGATCAAGATGGTTGCCGGTCCGGATCTCCTCTTCTTCCCGGATAGGATGAAGACTTTGGAGCCTCTTCTGGACCTCTTCAGCCGCCGCTTGATAGAAGATTTCAGCCGGATTATGGATCGCCAGCCCCCGCTTGGGCTTGGATGAAGATTTCGGAGCCTGGAGCGATCGGTGAACCTGGCATGGTGAAGATAAGGTAGGAAGATCTTCAGGGGCTTAGTGTTAGGTTTATTTAAGGGGGGTTTGGGTTAGATTAGGGGTATGTGGGTGGTGGGTTGTAATGTTGCGGGGGGGTATTGTATGTTTTTTTTTACAGGCAAAAGAGCTGAATTATTTGGGGCATGCCCCGCAAATGGCCTTTGAACTTTTTTAATTTAGAATAGTCAAAGCAAATTGTGGAAAACAGCACCAACAGATATGTGGCTTGTGGGGCACGGAACCCAGGATCTGCCTTATCCTGCAAATACTCCAAGTAGCAAAAATGATTTGTTCCAGCCGCCAGTCATACATGACTAAGGACCTATAGCAGGTCTGAAACGTTGTATGTTTGTCTAAAGACCCCATATGAAGAAATAAAGGTTTTTTAACTATTGGCGGCTGGAACAAATCCTTTTTGCTACTTAATTTAGAATAGGGTAGGGCATTTTTTTTATTTTGGGGGTCTTTGTTATTTTATTAGGGGGCTTAGAGTAGGTGTAATTAGTTTAAAATTGTTGTAATATTTTTCTAATGTTTGTAAATATTTTTTTATTTTTTGTAACTTAGTTCTTTTTTATTTTTTGTACTTTAGTTAGTTTATTTAATTGTAGTTATTTGTAGGTATTGTATTTAATTAATTTATTGATAGTGTAGTGTTAGGTTTAATTGTAGATAATTGTAGGTATTTTATTTAATTAATTTATTGATAGTGTAGTGTTAGGTTTAATTGTAACTTAGGTTAGGATTTATTTTACAGGTAATTTTGTAATTATTTTAACTAGGTAACTATTAAATAGTTATTAACTATTTAATAGCTATTGTACCTGGTTAAAATAAATACAAAGTTGCCTGTAAAATAAATATTAATCCTAAAATAGCTACAATATGATTATAATTTATATTGTAGCTATATTAGGGTTTATTTTACAGGTAAGTATTTAGTTTTAAATAGGAATAATTTATTTAATAAGAGTTAATTTATTTTGTTAGATAAAAAATATATTTAACTTAGGGGGGTGTTAGTGTTAGGGTTAGACTTAGCTTTAGGGGTTAAAAAATTTATTAGAATAGCAGTGAGCTCTGGTCGGCAGATTAGGGGTTAATGTTTGAAGTTAGGTGTCGGCGATGTTAGGGAGGGCAGATTAGGGGTTAATACTATTTATTATAGGGTTATTGAGGCGGGAGTGAGGCGGATTAGGGGTTAATACATTTATTATAGTAGCGGTGCGGTCGGCAGATTAGGGGTTAATAAGTGTAGGTAGGTGGCGGCGACGTTGGGGGCGTAGATTAGGGGTTAATAAATATTATGTAGGTGTCGGTGGTATTAGGGGCAGCAGATTAGGGGTACATAGGGATAATGTAGGTGGCGGCGGTGTACGGAGCGGCAGATTAGGGGTTACAAAAATTTAATAGAGTGGCGGCGGTGTGGGGGGGCCTCGGTTTAGGGGTACATAGGTAGTTTATGGGTGTTAGTGTACTTTAGAGCACAGTAGTTAAGAGCTTCATAAACCGGCGTTAGCCCAGAAAGCTCTTAACTACTGACTTTTTTCTGCGGATGGAGTTTTGTCGTTAGATTTCTAACGCTCACTTCAGCCAAGACTCTAAATACCGGCGTTAGAAAGATCCCATTGAAAAGATAGGATACGCAAATGGCGTAGGGGGATCTGCGGTATGGAAAAGTCGCGGCTGCAAAGTGAGAGTTAGACCCTTTCCTGATTGACTCCAAATACCAGCGGGCGGTAAAAACCAGCGTTAGGAGCCTCTAACGCTGGTTTTCACGGCTACCGCCCAACTCTAAATCAAGGCCTAAGGGTTTATTTTTATTTTACAGGCAAGTTTGTATTTATTTGAACTGGGTACAATAGTTATTAAATAGGTATTAGCTATTTAATAACTTCCTAGTTAAAATAAATACAAATATACCTGTAAAATAAAACCTAACACTACACTATAATTAAATAAATTCCCTAAACTAAATACAATTAAATACAATTAAATAAAATGATCTAAAGTACAAAAACAAACAAACACTAAATTACAGAAAATAATAAACAAATTACAAGATTTTTAAACTAATTGCACCTAATCTAATCCCCCTAACAAAATAAAAAAGCCCCCCCAAAATAAAAAAAGCCCTACCCTACACTAAATTACAAATAGCCCTTAAAAGGGCCTTTTGCGGGGCATTGCCCCAAAGTAATCAGCTCTTTTACCTGTAAAAAAATTACAAACCCCCCCAACATTAAAACCCACCACCCACACAACCAACCTCCAGACGGGCAGAAGTCTTCATCCAGACGGCATCTTCTATCTTCATCCATCTTCAAGACATCCAACGCGGAGCATCCTCTTCTGATGACGTCTTCTTTTTGAATGAAGGTACCTTTAAATGATGTCACTAACTAAATCAGCCAATAGGATTGAGCTTGCATTCTATTGGCTGATTGGAACAGCCAATAGAATGCGAGCTCAATCCTATTTGCTGATTGGATCAGCCAATAGGATTGAACTTAAATCCTATTGGCTGATTGCATCAGCCAATAGGATTTTTTCTGCCTTAATTCCGATTTGCTGATAGAATTCTATCAGCCAATCGGAATTGAAGGGACGCCATCTTGGATGACGTCACTTAAAGGTACCTTCATTCAACAAGAAGACGTCGTCAGAAGAGGATGCTCCGTGTCGGATGTCTTGAAGATGGACCCGCTCCGTGCCGGATGGATGAAGATAGAAGATGCCGTCTGGATGAAGACTTCTGCCCGTCTGAAGGACCACTTCTGCCGTCTGGGTGGTGGTGGGTTTTAATGTTGGGGAGGTTGTAATTTTTTTTTTACAGGTAAAACAGCTGATTACTTTGGGGCAATGCCCCGCAAAAGGCCCTTTTAAGGGCTATTTGTAAAATAGTGTAGGGTAGGGCTTTTTTTTATTTTGGGGGGGCTTTTTTATTTTGTCAGGGGGATTAGATTAGGTGTAATTAGTTTAAAAATCTTGTAATTTGTTTATTATTTTCTGTAATTTAGTGTTTGTTTGTTTTTGTACTTTAGATCTTTTTATTTAATTGTATTTAATTGTATTTAGTTTAGGGAATTTATTTAACTATAGTGTAGTGTTAGGTATAATTGTAACTTAGGTTAGGTTTTATTTTACAGGTATATTTTTATTTATTTTAACTAGGAAGTTATTAAATAGTTAATAACTATTTAATAACTATTGTACCTAGTTAAAATAAATACAAACTTGCCTGCAAAATAAAAATAAACCCTAAGATAGCTACAATGTAACTATTAGTTATATTGTAGCTAGCTTAGGGTTTATTTTATAGGTAAGTATTTAGTTTTAAATAGGAATAATTTATTTAATGATATGAATATTTATTTAGATTTATTTAAATTTTATTTAAGTTAGTGGGTGTTAGGGTTAGGGTAGAATTAGGTTTAGGGGTTAATAAATTTAATATAGTGGTGGCGGTGTAGGGTTTGGCAGATTAGGGGTTAATAAGTATAATTTAGGTGGTGGGGGTGTAGGAGGGGGCAGATTAGGGGTTAATAAATATAATGTAGGTGGCGGCAGTGTAGGGGGCATATTAGTGGTCAATAAATATAATGTAGGTGGTGGTGGGCTCCGGGAGCGGCGGTTTAGGGGTTAAACACATTATTTACCTGTGGCGGGGTCCGTGAGCGGCGGTTTAGGGGTTAATACATTTATTAGAGTTGCGGCGCGGTCCGGGAGCAGCGGTATAGGGGGTAAAACAGTATAGTATAGTGTGGGTGTTTAGTGACAGGGTACCAATAAAGCTGTGAAAAAGCCGAAGAGCAGCAAGATCGATGACTGTTAGTTAACAACAGTCCGCTGCTCATCGCCCCCTACTTGGTGCGTGGCTTTTTGACAGCTTTTTTGGTAAATTTGGAGAACGTATTCAGGTTTGCGGCAGCGATGTTAGGCGATCTTAGGTGAGCGTATTGGTGCCGTCGAATGCAAGTAAGTTGACGGGTTGATAAATAGATGCCATTAAATGTTTTAGGATTCTAAAGAAATAGTTAAATAAAAATAACTTTTGGTATGTTTTATCAAATGTCCTGCAATTTTCAGAATATGTTTGAATAGATAGATTAATGTATTGTGGCAAGTTTGGAGGAAATTGGTTAACATTTAAGTTCAATTGTGCTTCCCAAAAAACAAGCTTAATGTCACTCATTTGCCTTGTGGGAGACCAAAATCCATGAAACTTCTAGGATAGGCTTGGATAGTGGAAATCTTGGATTGTGCAAAATTATGCAGCAATTGATTAACATTTGGCCACTTTTTTAGTCATTAAGCTACATTAAGCCATTTTCCAATTAAATGTTTTAGGATGTCCCGTTATTTTGGGACTCTAAAAAAAGCATTTCAGTTTTATTTTTCAACTATAAAATATTTTTAGGCAGACCAGAACTTGCTTACTATTTTTTTTTCTGCAGCTGAAAACATTGGAAGGAACAAAATCTTTCTATCCCCTGTTATTGAATTTGAAATAATGAAACAAATTGCAAGATCAAATGCAATTAATTTGATACAGCATTCACATTATTTTGTAGCTAACAAAAAGAACGAGCTCCGTGAGGCAGCGGGGCACACAGGGAAACAGGGCAGAGTGGGAACAGTCTCCCATTGCGCAGTTCGATTAATGTAATCATCCCTAGTGAGGATTTCAATGATTCTCTAAGGATAGAGTGACAAACACGCAATGTAGCACCTCTTGTTTACAATAAAACGCTTTAATCTGCTGTAAACCAGGATTAGCAACAACAAGCTCACTAAAACCCAAGTGACGAATTGTAATTACTGATTGTATCACACCAACGCTAATTTGTCTTTGCATTTATCTACCTAATAAAGTGATCGTCACAAATAAGCATGTGATTAAAATGTGAGAACTCATATAATGCTCTCTGCGTGTCAGCTGAATTCTCCAGGAACCCGTCAGCAGTCCGGAAACTCAAAACTAACCAAAAATCATCAGAGCTGTATTAGGCACACAGAAATATACGCAAGAAACAATATTCTTATAGATTTCAGAGTATTTGTTTCTGAATTTCTTTTTTTTTTTCAATTCTCAGGGTCCGATTGTTTTCATCGTTCCCAATTTGCTAAGCGTAAATATGGACCCTAAAAGATAAAGTCCATTCCCATAAAAAAATATTTAATTTTACATAGCAAAAAAAATGTACTTTAAAGGGATAGCTTTGGATCAGATCACTTAAAGGGACAGTATACACCAATTTTCATATAACTGCATGTAATAGAAACTGATATAAAGAATAAGATGCACAGATACTGATATAAAAATCCAGTATAAAACTGTACTTAGAAGCTCTCAGTTTAGCTTTGTTGAAAAGGTAGTTGGAAAGCCCACTGCAAGTGGGAAATAAGACACTCTCCCTCCCCCTTCTTTTGCATCTGAAAAGACCCTTTACACAAACAGGAGCAAGTTGGAGTAGGTATCTGTCGGTATACTCCTAAAACTTTGGGGCTTGTTCAGGAGTCTGAAAATCAGAGCAATGTTATTTAAAAATAAGCAAAACTGTACATTTTTTTTTTTAAAAGAAACTTTATGGGCTATATAAATAGATCATCTACACAACATGTATGCAAAGAAAAAATGAGTGTATAATGTCCCTTTAATCCGGTGAGCTGAGATAATTCTTAAAGGGACATGAAACCCAAAAATTTTTCATTCATGAGATTCAGACAGAGCATGCAATTTTAAACAACTTTTTAATTTACTTTTAATATCAAATTTGCTTTATTCCCTTGGTATTCTTTGTATGGTTGTGTGCAAGATTAAAATAATGCAAATGTTTAATTCAATAAGCACAAACACACATATGCATGTAAACACACTTAAACACATATACATACACAGACACACACATACAGTATATACATACACAGACACACATACTTATGCACATACACAGGTACACACACACATAAACACTTATATACATACACACACATAAACACTTATGTACATACACACAGACACATAAACACGTATACATACACACAGACACATAAACACTTATATACATACACACAGACACATAAACACGTATACATACACACACACATAAACACTTATATACATACACACACATAAACACTTATGTACATACACACAGACACATAAACACATATACATACACACAGACACATAAACACGTATACATACACAGATACACATACATACACATAAACACATATATACATACACAGGTACACACATAAACACATATATACATACACAGGTACACACACACATACTTATGTACATAGACAGGTACACACACATAAACACTTATATACATACACAGACACACAAACATACACACACACATAAACACTTATATACATACACAGACACACAAACACACACACACACACACATAAACACTTATATACATACACAGACACACAAACATACACACACACATAAACACTTATATACAAACACAGACACACAAACATACACACACACACACACACATAAACACTTATATATATACACAGACACACACACATAAACACTTATACCCATATACAGGTAGACACACATAAACACTTATATACATACACACAAACACTTATGTACATACACACGCATAAACACTTATGTATATATACAGGTACACACACATAAACACTTACAGTATATACATACACAGACATACAAACATACACACACATAAACACTTATATACATACACAGACACACATATGAACACTCATATACATATACAGGTAGACACAAACACTTATATACATACACACACATAAACACTTATGTACATACACAGGCACACATACACACATGAACACTGACATTATATACATACACAGATACACATACACACACATAAACACTTATATACATATACAGGTACACACACATACACACTTATATAAATACACAGACACACAAACATACACACACATAAACACTTATATACATACACAGGTACACACACACACATAAACACTTATATACATAACCAGGTACATACACATACACACACATACACACTTATATGCATATAAAGGTACACACACACACACATACACGCTTATATACATACACAGACACACAAACATACACACACATAAACACTTGTATATATACACAGGTACACACACACACATAAACACTAATATACATACACACAGACACATAAAGACTTATGTACATACACACAGACACATAAACACATGTACATACACACAGACACATAAACACATATACATACACAGATACACATACATACACATAAACACATATATACATACACAGGTACACACATAAACACATATATACATACACAGGTACACACACATATACTTATATACATACACAGACACACAAACATACACACACACACACACACTTATATACATACACAGACACACAAACATACACACACACACACACACATAAACACTTATATACATACACAGACACACAAACATACACACACATAAACAGTTATATACATACACAGACACACAAACATACACACATAAACACGTATATACATACACAGACACACACACACACACACACACACATAAACACTTATACCCATATACAGGTAGACACACATAAACACTTATATACATACACAGACACACAAACATACACACACACACACACATAAACACTTATATACATACACAGACACACACACACATAAACACTTATACCCATATACAGGTAGACACACATAAACACTTATATACATACACAGACACACAAACATACACACACACACACACACACACATAAACACTTATATACATACACAGACACACACACACACATAAACACTTATACCCATATACAGGTAGACACACATAAACACTTATATACACACACACACACACACATAAACACTTATGTACATACACACACATAAACACATATACATACACACGCATAAACACTTATGTACATATACAGGTACCCAAACACACATAAACACTTACAGTATATACATACACAGACATACAAACATACATACACATAATCACTTATATACATACACAGACACACACATAAACACTCATATACATATACAGGTAGACACAAACACTCATATACATACACACACATAAACACTTATGCACATACACAGGCACACATACACACATGAACACTCACATTATATACATACACAGGTACACATACACACACATAAACACTTTTATACATAAACAGGTACATACACATACACACACATACACACACATAAACACTTATATACATAAACAGGTATATACGCATACACACTTATATACATATACAGGTATACACACACACACACTTATATACATACACACACACACACATACACACTTATATACATACAGACACACAAATATACACACACATAAACACTTATGTACATACACAGGTACACACACACACACTTATATACATACACAGACACACAAACATACACACACATAAACACTTATATACATACACAGGTACACACACACACACACACACACACACACATAAACACTTATATACATAAACAGGCACATACACATACACACACATACACACTTATATGCATATACAGGAACACACACACATACACACTTATATACATACACAGACACACAAACATACACACACATAAACACTTGTATACATACACAGGTACACACACACATAAACACTTATATACATAAACAGGTACATACACATACGCACATACACACTTATATACATACACACTTATATACATATACAGGTACACATACACACTTATATACATACACAGGTACACACATACACACTTATATACATACATAGACACACAAACATACACACACACATAAACACTCATATACATATAGAGGTAGGCACATACACACACATAAACACATATACATACACACACATAAACACTTATGTACATATACAGGTACACACACACACACATGAACACTTACATTATATACATACACAGATACACTGCAAGTGGGAAATAAGACACTCCCCCTCCCCCTTCTTTTGCATCTGAAAAGACCCTTTACACAAACAGGAGCAAGTTGGAGTAGGTATCTGTCGGTATACTCCTAAAACTTTGGGGCTTGTTCAGGAGTCTGAAAATCAGAGCAATGTTATTTAAAAATAAGCAAAACTGTACATTTTTTTTTTTTTAAAGAAACTTTATGGGCTATATAAATAGATCATCTACACAACATGTATGCAAAGAAAAAATGAGTGTATAATGTCCCTTTAATCCGGTGAGCTGAGATAATTCTTAAAGGGACATGAAAACCAAAAATTTTTCATTCATGAGATTCAGACAGAGCATGTGATTTTAAACAACTTTTTAATTTACTTTTAATATCAAATTTGCTTTATTCCCTTGGTATTCTTTGTTGAAAGAGCAGCTATGCACTCCCAGGAGCTAGCTGAATCAATGAAAAGAGTGATTTGTGTACAGCCACCAATCAGTAGCTGTTCCAAAAGCCTACCTAGGTATCCTTTTATAATAAGTATACCAAGAGAATGAAGCAAATTAGATAATAGAAGTAAATTGGAAAGTTGTTTAAAATTAATGTTTTGGGTTTCATATCCCTTTAAAGTAAAATATATTTTTACATGTAGACCTTCATGTGGAAATTTCTTGCCAGCTTTTTAGAGTTAGGCTGCATCATTTTTAAGTGATTTAACATATGAATAGCATCACTCATTAATGTTTAAATTCTTGCTTAATATCATTTTATTGAATTTCACATTGGTTGAAAAGAGTAGAGGCAGAAAACTTTCTTTTGTGTAGATTAGGATTTGTGACAATTTGCATGTTTAAATGATTCTCACCTGTCAAATATAGCCATCCAGGCTGGTATAGAAATATTTAATTTGCACATTATCCAGCAAAATATAAGGAATTTTAGTTACATTTTTGGTATAAGTTGCATTGTTATACAGTGATGGTTATTGGAGATTCCTGCAACTTATGGTTCAAACACAAAATATTATATATGGTTGTGTGCAAGATTAAAATAATGCAAATGTTTAATTCAATAAGCACAAACACACATATGCATGTAAACACACTTAAACACATATACATACACAGACACACACATACAGTATATACATACACAGACACATACTTATGCACATACACAGGTACACACACACATAAACACTTATATACATACACACAGACACATAAACACTTATGTACATACACTCAGACACATAAACACATATACATAAACACCTATACATACACAGATACACATATATACACATAAACACATATATACATACACAGGTACACACATAAACACATATATACATACACAGGTACACACACACATACTTATGTACATACACAGGTACACACACACACATAAACACTTATATACATGCACAGACACACAAACATACACACACACACACATAAACACTTATATACATACACAGACACACAAACACACACACACACATAAACACTTATATACATACACAGACACACAAACATACACACACACATAAACACTTATATACATACACAGACACACAAACATACACACACACACACACACACACACACACACACACATAAACACTTATATATATACACAGACACACACACACATAAACACTTATACCCATAAACAGGTAGACACACATAAACACTTATATACATACACACAAACACTTATGTACATACACACACATAAACACTTATGAACATATACAGGTACACACACATAAACACTTACAGTATATACATACACAGACATACAAACATACACACACATAAACACTTATATACATACACAGACACACATATGAACACTCATATACATATACAGGTAGACACAAACACATATACATACACACACATAAACACTTAGGTACATACACAGGCACACATACACACATGAACACTGACATTATATACATACACAGATACACATACACACACATAAACACTTATATACATAAACAGGTACATACACATACACACACATAAACACTTATATACATATACAGGTACACACACACACACACACATACACACTTATATAAATACACAGACACACAAATATACAGACATATAAACACTTATGTACATACACAGGTACACACACACATACACACTTATATACATACACAGACACACAAACATACACACACATACACACATATACATACACAGGTACACACACACACATAAACACTTATATACATAACCAGGTACATACACATACACACACACATACACACTTATATGCATATACAGGTACACACACACACACATACATGCTTATATACATACACAGACACACAAACATACACACACATAAATACTTGTATACATACACAGGTACACACACACATAAACACTAATATACATACACGCAGACACATAAACACTTATGTACATACACACAGACACATAAACACATGTACATACACACAGACACATAATAGCTCCCTGGAGGAGAGCATCGACGTAGGGGATGGTGACCCCTATCTGAGGCAGTGGAGCAGTCCTGGGGGATATTAGGTGGAGTGCGGAAGTCACTCACCCTCTTCTGTTCCTGCAACCACAAGGTGAAGTTCGGCTAAGGCTTGCGGTTGCAGTAACGGAGAAGATGAGTGACATTGCAGAGCAGGTGCAGCAGCTGGCAGAAGCGAAGGGCCTGGACTGGCTAAGGGCTTACCTGACGGCGGCGCATCCCTCCGGACCCGTATCTTCGGCAGCTGCAAGCGGGACGGATCACGGCAGGCCGCATCGGCGGTCGAGGCCTCCGGAGCGGCTATCTCCCGACGGCGGCAGGACAAGGAGGAGCGGGAGCGGCGCTGGGCCTGAGAGAGGTGGCATCGAGCCCAGGCGCCGGTCGTCGACCAGAGGAGGCGGATCGAAGGAGCCAACGCGTGTGCTGATTGAAGAGGCCACGAGGAGGACATCTCACAGGAGCTGTGACGCGGCAGGTAAGGCCAGGCGGGGAGAGGGGCTGGGCCTCAGTGGCGGCAAGAACGGGCGGGAGCCTACGGCCCAGGAGAATAGGCCTGCTAACCAGGGAGCCGGTGAGACGGCGGGGGAGGGTTCTCCTCAGGCCTCCAATACTCTACGGGAGCAGGGAGAGGAGACAGAAATGCAGCAGCGGAAGGGGGCTAGCAAAGGAAAGGGGAAGGCTATGACGGGCAAGAAAGGGGTGGTAGTAGGTGAGGAGCAGGAGGTAACGGCGACCAGGAGTACGGGGAATGAGACTCCTGGGGGGGCTAAAAGAAAGGAAAAGAGCTGTCAGTTAGCTAGAGCAGTAACGATAAGGAGTGCTGAAGGGGGGGTTTCCAGACAGGGCGCAGCGGAGGCCCAAAGGGAAATAAGGGAGCAAGAGTTGGGTGCCCAGAGGGGGGTTGGGGTTAGAGGGGTCAGTAGTGGAGAGGGGCTATTAGCAGCGAGGGGGGAGTCAAATGGGGGGGAGCCTGCTAGGGGGGAGAGAGGTTGTGGGCCCCGCAAATAGAGATGAAGGGGGGGTAGGGGTGGAGATGCACACGCAAAGGGGGGGGGGTTAGGGCAAGGGAATCACAGGGGTGGGAGGGGCCGGGGGGTTAAGAGGGCAGCTAGTGGAAGGGGACAAGGAAAGAGGGGGCAAAGGGGGCTTGGGGGATTAGGGGGACGGGCAGGCTTGGGCAGGGCTAACGTGTCTTCTTTAATTCCAGCAGGTGTGGAGGAGGAGTTGGAGGGACAGCGGGGTGGTGGGGCAGAACTTTCTGCTGAGACGGCGGGACCGGACCTGGAAGGAGATGCACTGTGGATAGACTACGCTTACAGTGATCTGGAATCGGATGATCCTGGAGAGGGCACTTCTTCGGGACCGGTGGCAGCACGGCAGGTAGGGGGCCTGGCCGCTTTGGAGCAGTTAATCAGGTCCTTGGGGTCAGGGGGTCGTGGGCGGGAGGGTAGTGGGGAAAACATGGAGGATAGGCATGGGCTGGGATCTAGAGAAGGAAGTATTAGGAGTGTAGGTCAGGTTAGGGATTTCACTGTCTCCTCTTTACAGATACGGCCGCGGGGGGAGGACCCCCTGGTGCGCCACAGCCCGAGAAGGTCGGGAGAGGAACGGCGTCGGGATAAATCCCGTTCGCCCAGAGAGAGGATGCAGCAGCGGAGAAGGGGGCGATCCCCTACGTGGGGGAGGATAGACAGATCCCGGGAGAGGAGCAGTCGGAGGAGGAGATCTCGGTCTCCATCACAGAGGAGGAGGTCGACCAGACCCAGAGGGAGGGAGCCTAGGCAACAGCCGGACACCGGGACAGGGGTAGCGGCAGTGCCGATGGAAGTGGCCGGAGCTGGGACGGCGCCCAGGAGTGGAGGTGAGGGTGCTAACACTGACACGGGTGTGGCTGGAAGAGAGCATGACGTAGGTGTGCAGAGTATGATGAGTGGTTTAAGGGATCTGCTGACGCAGTTTGAAAGGCGGCTGGTGGGGCAGCAAGGGAACGTTGCAGCAGCTTGGGGAGTAGGGTCCGGGACAGCAGTGGCGGGCGCAAGCCAGGGGGCTGGTAACTCAGGGCAGGGATCAGGTGGGGCGGTACCCGTGACTGGGGGGGTAAGTAGTGTTAGTGAAGGGCTGAAGGTGCCAGAGAGCGCTATGAGAAGACCTTGCCTGTGCTCAATTGGGCCGCTAGGGATCCATCTTACTCAGGAGCTTAAGGAGAAAATATGGAAGAGAGAGTTCTTGGAAATATTTTCTCTGCTGCCGATGGAACAGGTGATGGAGATTAAAGAGGACACGAAAGGTGACAAGGAGAAGAAAGAAGAGGACGAAAGGAAGAAGAGGTATCGTAAGTTGCCAAAAACGTTATCTAACTGGTCGAGGGCATTCAGTATTCTAGCGGCGGTCGTAGGCGAAAAATTCCCGGAGCAATGCTCTGCGTTGTTCTGTTATTACGACGAGATCTCGGGGGCATATAGGACCTACGGGGGACTAGCGTGGTGGCGGTATGATGAACAGTTCCGCCAGAGGATGGCAGTGAGGCCGGAGATGAGGTGGGACGACAGGGATATGGGGATTTGGCTAGAGTTAATGACTCCGCTGCGTGGGTCCTTTCGGGGCATCGGGGGAACGGGGGGAGGAGGACCGTCCTCTAATAGCGGGGGGAGTGGATCAGCCGTTGCTATCAGAAAGGGGCTCTGCTTCCAGTATAATGAAGGGCAATGTAAATTTGGAACGGGGTGCAAGTACAAACATGCTTGCTCAGGATGCGATGGTGCCCATTCGTGGGCAAAGTGTTTCAAGAGAAGCGGGGGAGGGGGGAAATCGGGTGAGGCTGCTGCTAAGAGCCAGGACACCGGTGAGGGTAGGAAGGATGGTTCCTTGGTTAGAACGATTCGCTAGGGTCCGGGGTAAGGCGGGTGATGCGGAACTCTTGCTGACGGGTTTTAGCTCTGGGTTCCGGATCCCGTTTGAGGAAAAAGGGGGGGTACAAATTTCGGGGAATCTGAAATCGGCAAAGGAATTGCCGGAGGTGGTTCAAGGTAAACTCGACAAGGAAGTGGCTTTGGGGAGGATGGCGGGCCCCTTTTCTCACCCGCCTTTTCGGAATTTGAGGGTATCTCCGTTGGGGGTGGTTCCAAAAAAGGCAGCAGGGCAGTACCGCATGATCCACCATTTATCCTACCCAAAAGGGGCATCAGTTAATGATGGGATCGACCTTGCAGTAGCGGCTGTTAGGTATGCTTTATTTGACAAGGCGGTGGGGTTGGTAAGGGATGCTGGCGTGGGGGCATTAATGGGTAAGGTCGATGTGGAGGCTGCCTTTCGGCTCTTGCCGGTTCACCCGGTGTGTCATCATTTACTGGGTTGTTTTTTCCGGGGTTCTTTTTACGTGGACCTTTGCCTTCTGATGGGTTGCTCCATATCGTGTGCTTACTTTGAGAAGTTCAGCACCTTTGTGGAATGGGTCGTGCGGCAGCAAGCGGGGCTGGGATCGGTCATCCATTATTTGGACGACTTCCTATTTGTGGGGGCCGCCGAATCTTTGGATTGTGTTAGGCTAATGGACCAATTTTTTATGGTAGCTGAAGACTTTGGAATCCCTGTCGCCCATGAGAAAACCGAAGGTCCATCCACAACGTTGAGTTTCTTGGGGATCGAAATTGATTCCATTCATATGGAGTGCCGATTGCCATTGGACAAGCTGAACGACCTCAAAGGGGTCATTTCGGGGGCGCTAAGGAAGCGCAGGCTTCGCCTTTGCGAGATCCAGTCATTAGTGGGCAAGCTAAACTTTGCGTGTAGAATTATTCCGGTGGGGAGGGTTTTCTGCAGGAGGCTCTCCCTGGCCACGGCGGGAGTCGCGGCCCCAAAAAGGTGGATTTCCTTGGGGGAGGACCTTAAAGAAGACTTAAGAATATGGTTGTCCTTTTTGGCAGAGTTCAATGGTCGGGCGTTGGTGCACGGAAAGGCGGTGTCGAATGATGAGCTGCACCTGTTCACGGATGCAGCGGGGTCTCTGGGCTTTGGAGCATATTGCCAAGGGAGCTGGGTGGCTGGGAAATGGCCGGCACAATGGGTTTGCCAAGGTCTAACGAAGAATCTGGTCTTTTTGGAACTCTTTCCGTTACTGGTAGCTGTGCGGGTGTGGAGGGACAGGATTAAGGATAGAAAGGTGGTATTCCATTCGCACAACTTGGGGGTGGTCTTTGCTGTTAATAGGTTGACATCTTGCTCCCTGCCGGTGGTTCGCCTGTTGAGGCTGTTTGTGCTGGACTGCATGCGGATGAATGTGCTGTTTCGCGCTGTGCATGTGCCGGGTTACCAGAATGTTGTAGCTGACGCTCTTTCTCGCTTTCAGTGGTCGAGATTCCGAGAGGTGGCACCAGAAGCGGATTTGGTAGGAGTCGATTGCCCGCCAGAGTTGTTGGAGTTGGAAGTATGGAATTAATCAAGGTGGCGAGGGGAGCGGTAGCTCCAGGTACGTGGAATGCTTATGTTCGGACATGGAGGCAATGGTGGGAGGTGATCGAGTCAGAGGGCATAGGGGCTTCTAGGGAAGGGTGGATTCAGGGGTTGTTATCTTGGATTGATGAGTGGAACCATAGGAGGATTTCTAGATCACTGGTGAGGAGAAATATGGCAGCTTTAAAATTCCTGTTTAAACTCTTGGGGTGGGAAGATCTGACGGAATTGTTCCTTGTCCGTCTGGCAGTCAAAGGGTTGTGTAAGAAAAAGGTGGAAAAGGACAGGCGGAGGCCAATTGGCTTCCAACTTCTGCTGCGGATCTTGGCCGTCTTGCAGACGGTGTGCACCTCAAGGTATGAGGTATTGTTGTTTAGAGCAGTTTTTTCGACAGCATTCTTTGGGGCTTTTCGGGTATCAGAACTGGTGGGGGCAAATAGGTGGGATGGGGGAGGCATACAAGCCAAGGATGTGTCTATCAAGGATGAGGTGGTCTGGTTGTGGCTCCGGGGGTCCAAGACGGACCAGGAGGGGCGGGGTAGGTTGATAAAGCTGGGGGAAGCACGGGGGGCGGGGTGCCCGGTTGCACACATGAGGGCCTTTTTGGTGTCCCGGCCTCAGATTTCCTTACCGTTGTTTATACACAAAGATGGCTCAGGATTATCACATTTTCAATTCTTGGCGGTGCTTCGGCGGGCGTTAAAGGAGCTAGGGTACACGGCGGAAGAATTTGGAACACATTCGTTCCGAATTGGGGCTGCCACTGAAGCCGCTAGTTTGGGTTTGGGGGAGAGTGTGATAAAAAGGATTGGTGGTTGGAAGTCTGGATGTTTTCGTTCATATGTTAGACCTGATCTGGTTGTTTAGGATGCTTTTCTTGTTTTTTAGGTCAAGTTCAGTGTTGGATTGTGGGCCACTCCTATATATATTGGGCCCGTAAGGCGGCAGCGGTCATGGAGGAAGGTGCACAATTGAAATTTAAAGAGGAGGCAGTGTTATTGCGGTGGCTTGGGGTCAGGGGCTTGAGGTGGGACCAGGTGCTGAGGAAGGTAGTCGACCATGCCAGGTTATTCAAGCCTCCGGACATTCTGGTCATCCATGCGGGAGGCAATGATTTGGGGTTTCTGTCCCAAAAAGAGTTGGTGGATAAGATCCGGCGGGATTTGGGTAGACTGAGGGATTTATTCCCTTGGGTGATAATAGTTTGGTCCGATATTGAACCGCGTTCATCGTGGAGGGCAGCATGGGATTTTAGGAAGTTGGAGGCCTCTAGAAAAAAGATTAACAGGACAGTGACCAGTTTTGTGGGCAGACTTGGAGGGTTTGGCATTCGCCATGTAGAATTTGAAGGGGAGACAGGTCGTTGTTTCTTCTTAAAGGATGGGGTACATCTCAATGAGGTTGGATTGCACCTCTTTAATTTTAACATCAAGGAAGGGGTGCAGAAGGCCTTAGCCCGGGTGGGGGTGGCTCGTCAGTGACGCGCTGTGGCGGGGGGTGCTTGTCTTTTATGTGTGGTTAGGTGAATGGGTACCTCCCTAAAGAGGCGGGAGAGAGTTGGGGGGGATGTACCTGGTGGTATGCCAGTGGAAGGTACATCTCTTAGCAAGCATCACAGGTTATGAGGTTAATGTGTTAACGGTTTTAAGTATTTGTTGAATGTATAGTTATATATTATAAAAGATTTAATAAATGCGGGCTACGGCCTTTACACCCACTTTTGTGTCTTGTATTCATTATTAGCGGAACGTATGCCTAGTATGGGGTCATAGCTCCCTGGAGGAGAGCATCGACGTAGGGGATGGTGACCCCTATCTGAGGCAGTGGAGCAGTCCTGGGGGATATTAGGTGGAGTGCGGAAGTCACTCACCCTCTTCTGTTCCTGCAACCACAAGGTGAAGTTCCCTCCCTCCCTCCCCTTTTGTGAGATGTTGTGGTTTAGCAGGTAGCGGGGGGTGCTTGTCTTTTATGTGTGGTTAGGTGAATGGGTACCTCCCTAAAGAGGCGGGAGAGAGTTGGGGGGGATGTACCTGGTGGTATGCCAGTGGAAGGTACATCTCTTAGCAAGCATCACAGGTTATGAGGTTAATGTGTTAACGGTTTTAAGTATTTGTTGAATGTATAGTTATATATTATAAAAGATTTAATAAATGCGGGCTACGGCCTTTACACCCACTTTTGTGTCTTGTATTCATTATTAGCGGAACGTATGCCTAGTATGGGGTCAACACATATACATACACAGATACACATACATACACATAAACACATATATACATACACAGGTACACACATAAACACATATATACATACACAGGTCCACACACACACACACATACTTATGTACATGCACAGGCACACACACACACATAAACACTTATATACATACACAGACACACAAACATACACACACACACACTTATATACATACACAGACACACAAACATACACACACACATAAACACTTATATACATACACAGACACACAAACATACACACACACATAAACACTTATACCCATATACAGGTAGACACACATAAACACTTATATACATACACACACACATAAACACTTATACCCATATACAGGTAGACACACATAAACACTTATATACATACACACACACACACACACACACACACACATAAACACTTATGTACATACACACACACACACATAAACACATATACATACACACGCATAATCACTTATGTACATATACAGGTACCCAAACACACATAAACACTTACAGTATATACATACACAGACATACAAACATACACACACATAATCACTTATATACATACACAGACACACACATAAACACTCATATACATATACAGGTAGACACAAACACTCATATACACACACACACATAAACACTTATGCACATACACAGGCACACATACACACATGAACACTCACATTATATACATACACAGGTACACATACACACACATAAACACTTTTATACATAAACAGGTACATACACATACACACACATAAACACTTATATACATAAACAGGTACATACACATACACACTTATATACATATACAGGTATACACACACACACACACACTTATATACATACACACACACTTATATACATACACAGACACACAAATATACACACACATAAACACTTATGTACATACACAGGTACACACACGCACACTTATATACATACACAGACACACAAACATACACACACATAAACACTTATATACATACACAGGTACACACACACACACATAAACACTTATATACATAAACAGGTACATACACATACACACACATACACACTTATATGCATATACAGGTACACACACACATACACACTTATATACATACACAGACACACAAACATACACACACATAAACACTTGTATACATACACAGGTACACACACACATAAACACTTATATACATAAACGGGTACATACACATACACACATACACACTTATATACATACACAGGTACACACACACACACACACATAAACACTTATGTACATAAACAGGTACATACACATGCACACATACACACTTATATACATACACACTTATATACATATACAGGCACACACACACATACACACTTATATACATACACAGGTACACACATACACACTTATATACATACATAGACACACAAACATACACACACATAAACACTTATATACATACACAGACACACAAACATACACACACATAAACACTCATATACATATAGAGGTAGGCACACACACACAAACACATATACATACACACATAAACACTTATGTACATATACAGGTACACACACACACACACACACATGAACACTTACATTATATACATACACAGATACACATACACATAAACACTTACATTATATACATACACAGATACACATACACATAAACACTTACATTATATACACACACAGATACACATACACATAAACACTTACATTATATACATACACAGATACACATACACATAAACACTTACATTATATACATACACAGATACACATACACATAAACACTTACATTATATACATACACAGATACACATACACATAAACACTTACATTATATACATACACAGATACACACACACATAAACACTTACATTATATACATACACAGATACACATACACATAAACACTTACATTATATACATACACAGATACACATACACATAAACACTTACATTATATACATACACAGATACACATACACATAAACACTTACATTATATACATACACAGATACACATACACATAAATACTTACATTATATACATACACAGATACACATACACATAAACACTTACATTATATACATACACAGATACACACACACATAAACACTTACATTATATACATACACAGGCACACACAAAGTCACAAAACTACAGGTACACACATACATGCAATGGCATACACACATACATACACCAGATATTCAAACAGGCACATACACCTAAACACACATAAATACATACACACTAAGGCAAAAATAGACACACACAAACAGTCACAGGTGCACACAAGCACACATAATAATGAGCTATTTTGAGAATAAGTAAAATATTCTTTTTCTCTCTCTATTTACCCTTAAAATGTAGATTAAGGGAAAATAAGCTATGGAAAAGCCACCTAAGGCAACTACATCAAAGGAGAAAATAAAAGTACTTGTAAATCAATAATAAAATAAAATGGTAATGAATAGAATATAATTAATTAGATGTTTACTATATTCCAAAGAGGCCTGCAAATTAATTGTAGACTAATTATATTTCTTATAAAAGGTACTTTTAAGAGTGTTTATCAAATTCCTAGTTTCCATAACGAAGTGCTGATTATCATTGTATGTTTGGGGAGAGTCTGTGCAATATCAGGTTCAAGGCCAGAGCCAGTATTTTTTTTCCCACCCCTTTCAGCAAATTCTTTAAGTTTACTTTGTCCTGATAACATGTAGAGATGTGCATTCGGGCTTTTATAAAGTATTGTGATTGACCTCTATGCATTTAAAGGGAAATTAAACCCCAATTTTTTCTTTCTTGATTTAAACAAATTTCTAATTCACTTCTGTTATCTAATCTGTTCAGGGTGTCGTCCTCCTATGTAGGTGCGCTCAGGGAACAAATAAAGATGGTGGTCGACGGCTTCCAAAATCGTAGAAACCAGGCTGCTATTCCGATGTAAACAGGGTAAGTGGTATCTATAGCGAAGGAAAGAAGGCGCCAAATAGGGTGATATCGCTAGAAACAAATACAGAGGCAAAGTGACAAAGACTATTACTCACAAGCCAGGCGGCACTGAATTGTGCCTTCACAAGCGGACCGGGACCTCAGCGTCGCCCGGAAGACCATCCAAGGCAAAATCCAATCGAAGGATCAGGAACACGCTGCCGACAGCCAATCAGGGCCCAACGCGGCAACACACCTTCCTTTCAAACCTACGGGTCTCTACACTCCCAGCTGGGGATAGATGATACACCACAGGTGCCGGGAAATTGCTCTGATTCCTCGGTAGTGATAAAGGAAATATAATATTGGATAAAGGGGAGAACGAACTCCAGCAGGATATAAAAACAAGTTTATTAAAATGTTTTTTTAAAAAGCTACGCGTTTCTCGGCTACACAGAGCCGTTTCATCAGGCTATCCTGATAGCCTGATGAAACGGCTCTGTGTAGCCGAGAAACGCGTTGCTTTTTAAAAAACATTTTAATAAACTTGTTTTTATATCCTGCTGGAGTTCGTTCTCCCCTTTATCCAATATTATATTTCCTTTATCACTACCGAGGAATCGGAGCAATTTCCCGGCACCTGTGGTGTATCATCTATCCCCAGCTGGGAGTGTAGAGACCCGTAGGTTTGAAAGGAAGGTGTGTTGCCGCGTTGGGCCCTGATTGGCTGTCGGCAGCGTGTTCCTGATCCTTCGATTGGATTTTGCCTTGGATGGTCTTCCGGGCGACGCTGAGGTCCCGGTCCGCTTGTGAAGGCACAATTCAGTGCCGCCTGGCTTGTGAGTAATAGTCTTTGTCACTTTGCCTCTGTATTTGTTTCTAGCGATATCACCCTATTTGGCGCCTTCTTTCCTTCGCTATAGATACCTGTTATCTAATCTGCTTCATTCTCTTGATATCCTTTGCTGAAAAACCTATCTAGATAGGCTCAGTAGCTGCTGATTGGTGGCTGCACCATAGCTGCTGCGTGTGATTGGCTCACCCATGTGAATTGTTATTTCTTCAATAAAGGATATTTAAAGAATGAAGAGAATTAGATGATAGAAGCAAATTGGAATGTTATTTAAAATTGTATTCTGTATCTGAATCATGAAAGGAAAAGTTTGGGTTTAGTGTCCCTTTAACCTGCTAAAAGAGCAGAATGCGCTAGTGGGAGCTAGCTGAACACCTCAGTGCCCATTTATTAAAGGGACAGTCAATTCCAAAAAAAAACATTCATGGTTCAGATAGGGCATGTCATTTTAAACAATGTTCCAATTTACTTTTATCACCAATTTTGCTTTGTTCTCTTGGTATTCTTAGTTGAAAGCTAAACCTAGGAGGTTTATATGCTAATTTCTTAGATCTTGAAGGCCACCTCTAATCTGAATATATTTTGATAGTTTTTCACCACTAGAGGGTGTTAGTGCATGTGTTTCATATAGATAACATTGAGCTCATGCATGTGAAGTTACCTAGGAGTGAGCACTGTTTAGCTAAAATGCAAGTCTGTCAAAAGAACTACAATAAAGGGGCAGTCTGCAGAGGCTTAGATACAATGTAATCACAGAGGTAAAATGTGTACTATTATAACTGTGTTGGTTATACAAAATTGGGGAATGGGTAATAAAGGGATTATCTATCTTTTTAAGCAACAAAAAATTTGCTGTTGACTGTCCCTTTAAGTGCTGGAGGGACAAAGTTCACTGCTGAGAACCTGTCCTCCTGGCATTGTGGCAAGCAAGCATTTATCATTGGACAAGCAAGCCATGCCCCCTTATCATTAGACAAGAAAACCACGCCCCCTGCTGTTGCACGACCAATTGCAAAATAGCAGGCTTTGTCAAACATCCCAGACCAGGATTAGTTATCTTCGCCACCCTTGAGGAGATGGGGAGGTTAAAGGAGCATTTCAGTGAAAATTTAAATGCACCTAAATTAAATACATCTTTAGATAGAACCATATTTACAATATACATGTATCGGCCATTATGTTTCTTGTAAAAGTTATCACTGTTTTAGTGTTAGCATTTTTCTCTGCGCGTGCATGTCAAGCATAGCGAGATATTCTCAGTGAACCAGACGTACATATTGCAGCTGCTCATAGAGCCAGTGGGGCTTGCATCATGTCAGCAATGATGCAAATTGAGTCATTACCAGAAGGTACAAGCAACTTACTCTCTCTGAGCAAGTGCTGTGTTTCAAATCCTGGTGCACGGAGCATACTTAAGTACACTCTTGAAACAGCTATAGCTTTTACTAGAAGCATCTTTTTCTAATACTTGTATATTACAAAAATGCTTTTGTTCAAAATGGACTGCCACTATGGGTTCCATTTATTAAGCAGCGGATGTTGCTTCAGAGCCCCATTGTTTCAGACTCGCCTGAAACGGAAGTTAAGAAGCACCGGTCATAAGACTGCTGTTCCTTAACTTGTCCACCACTTTTTAAGTGGCCGCTAGCAGTGGGTGTCGTATCTGATCAGGATAATTGCAGTCCGCCACCTCAGAGGTGGAAAATGAATTAAGGAGCAGCAGTCTTAAGACCGATGCTTCTTAACTCCCTTTTCCAGCGTGCCGCTGCTTAATCAATCGGCCCCTCTGTCTCAATCATGGACGTTTAAAGAGAGTATAAGCACATATTTTTCTTTCATGATTCAGATAGAGCGTGCAATTTTAAGCAACTTTATAATTTACTCCTATTATCAATTTTTCATCTTGCTATCTTTATTTAAAAAGCAGGCATGTAAAGCTTAGGAGCCGGACCATTTTAGGTACAGCACCCTGTATAGCACTTGCTTATTGGTGACAACATTTGGCTAACCAATAATCAAGCGTAACCCAGGTTCTCAACCAAAAATGGGCCGGCTCCTAAGCTTTCAATAAAGATAGCAAGAGAACAAAGAAAAATGTATAATAGGAGTAAATAAGAAAGTTGCTTAATATGTCATACTCTATCTGAATCATTAAAGGAAACATTTGGGTTTAATATCCCTTTCATTTTGACATTTAAATCCCTGTACCCCTAAATCTGCCAGATTGATAAACAGACATATAAGCTACATCTACCTGTTTTTTGGCTCACATCATATTGTAAGTTTCTAATTAATTATGGAAAAAGATAATAATGGTTTTCAAATACCTAGAACATAAAAACTGAAAAGTGCCATTTAATAAAGACATTGAATGATCGAACAGCTTTAGAGGCAAAGATTTAAGTTAGGTCTGTGAAGTGGCTACAGTCCCCAGACAGTTTTACATCCATCAGAGTCACAAGCAGAGCAACTGAAAAGACAGTGGAACCCATGAGAAAAAGAGAGAGATGTTCCTGAGAGGAAATTCTCATCCTTATCACGTTGCAGAGATAATCCTACAACTGCCAGCACAACTCTGAACTTTATTGCAGAAATTAGCCAAGAAACAGTGAAATGCACTGGACAAATAGCAGCATTCAGAGCTTGGCTCTTGACACAAGTATTCCAAAAATAGCAAAATAACAGCTCCATTATTCTATCAGTTAGTTGCTAATATCATTTCCTGCTTATTTCAACCTCAGTTACTTTTCTAGAGAATACTCCACGGTTTCTCTAGCTTTAGGGGAAAATCTATCAAAGTGTCAACTGCAAATACACCGGAATTCTGCGTCGTAATTGTTTGCGAGATTGATCTGACCTAGTTATCCAAGCCTCAAGACCTGCAAATGTTGAAATTTGTGACATAACATACGATCCGCCTGTCTCAATATGACGCAGATCGATGCTTACGTCATTACAGATGTTCCGAATACACCTGCGGCTCTATTTGCCAGTTTTCCCCATTTATCAAACTTTTAACAGGTACGCTTGCAGCTATTTAGACGCATCGTACCTGGTTTTCAATCCGCCACCCTTGAGGCCGCGGATGCCATAGAAATCAATGGGAGTATGAAAGCACCGAAAGCTTATGTTCAATGCTACAAGAGAATGATTTCTATGGTAGAATAAAAGTTATGTTTACACCTAACACCCTAACATAAACCCTGAGTCTAAACACCCCTAATCTGCCACCGCCGACATTGCCGCCATCTACATAATGTTATTAACCCCTATTCCGCCGCTCCCGACCCCGCCGCAACATAAATAAACTTATTAAACCCTTAAACCTCTGGCCTCCCACATCACCACCACTAACTAAACCTGTTAACCCCTAAACTGCCAGCCCCCCACATCGCCAAAAACTAAATTAAGCTATTAACCCAAAAAACAAACAACCCCTTCAATTTAAAATAAAAATTACAACATCCCTATCTTAAAATAAATTAAAACTTACCTGTAGAATTAAAAGAAACTAATTTTAAACTATTAATTAACCTACCCTAACTATTATACTAAAATTACATTAAACTACGAATTAAATTAAATAAATTACATATTAAAAAACCTAACCCTACTAAAATTATTTAAATCTACAATTAAACCTTATTATTATTGAGAAAATGTGATCTGGTTTGCACGTGAGTAAGGGTGTTAGTTTTTGTTTAAACTTTTTGGCTCAATTGAAGTCTATGGGGGAATGTGTTCATGATATATTCAAAGTTCGGCTTTTTGTGCATGTTGGGTAAGCGAGCAAGCAAAAACGTTTTACCTTAAACTTGTAATATGCGTGCAACCTGACGCGTGCAAAAAACTGAAGTCTAGAGGGTTAACACTCGAGCAGTTGCGCAAGTTACTGCTCCAATCGTAATCTAGCCCTTTGTATGCCAGAGATGTAACAGTTCTAGTTTCTTCATTCTCTTGGTATCCTTTTTTTAGAAAGTAGTTGAACATATCAGGTGAGCCAATCATGACAAGAGGCATATATGGGCAGCCACCAATTACCACCTAGATCCCAGTCAAACAAACAAATGAAGAGATAGTACCAAAATTATTTAAATAATACAAAGTGCTAAACAGTATTAAACAGTGCTCCTTTAGTAAAAATAAACATGTTACATAAACATAAAAAGAAACAGATTGTTTAAAAAAAAAAAAAAAAAAAACTTACTTGTTTTCTTCCAAAATGAGCACTTCTCAGTGTATCTCTGCCTACAGCAAGATAAGGGAGCAGACATTTTTGGAACTTAAGTTGCATTCTGCCACTTCTGGGCATGAGCAAAACAGACTTACTGCCTCTCTAGCATTATCTGAATACTAAACTAGCTACATTTGCTCTAGAAGATTTTTGACATCAAGCTATAAATTCCTTCCTGCAGAGGTTTCCGGAACCCCTTTCCTGCGCTTAAGTTCTCAATGGAGCCTATGGAAGCACGCTCTTGAGAGCACAATGCTTCCCTGCAATTCTAATGCAAGGTCGCATTCGCATTGCACCTAACATTAGCGTGTGCTGGTATTACAAAGTGTATTGCAAATATCGCTTTAGTGAAATCGATATTTTGCGCTCCATTAATAATCTGGCCCTAAATACATTTATAAGTGTAGTATTTAGGTTATTTCACACCTCCCTCTAATCATGTGTGCCACCATGATGCAAATGCAAATTTGCCCGTTTGCGGGTGCACAATAAATTAGCGCTTCATTTATAATCTAGCCCTAATTCTTCATGCTTATACATGCAACCTAAAGGTAGTTTTATGTAATTGTTAATACTTTTGTATACATAGTACCTTAAAATTGCGTATGATTTCCTTTCTTGTTTTTGTGAAGTATAATTGAGTTGGTTTTCAGTCAGGCAGAAAGCCAAGAATGAACACAAGTATGTGTGTGTATCAAATACATTTGCCATGGTTGCATTTGTACAGCGCTAAACACAGTTCAAATTCACAGTAAGAGCTTCGTAAAAACCTGCAGAAGTATCTCATGTAGTGCTGGAATAAATATACTCAGTCAACAATCCAGCGACCAGCTCTCTTTCAAGCCATAAACAATTAGATACAGGTAGGAACATTTTCACCCTTTATCAAGTTAGAAATATATAGGCATCAGGGTCAATTTATCTTGATGCCCCGTGTCCCATGTTTCCAGCGAGCATAATCTGTCTGTCTGCTCTGAGGCGGCGGACAAAAATTAACCCGATCGAATACGATTGGGTTGATTGACATCCCCTTCTAGCGGTCGACTGGCCGCGAATCTGCTGGGGGCGGTATTGCACCAGCAGTTTACAAGACCTGCTGGTGCAATGATAAATGCCAACAGCGTATGCTGTCTTTTATCGATGTGCAGCGGACATGATACGCTACATTGTATCATGTCCACTCGCACTATAATAAATTGACCCCATCGACTTTAGCCCAGTTGGAAAACTTGTTATGGGCTAGATTACAAGTAAAGCTCTAATGTATTGTGAGCACGATAAATAAACAGCCATTTCAAGTGGATGATTATTGCTACCTCGAGAGGTCAGACCTCTGATTAATTTTTAAAATGTCCCCCAATTGCCTCCAAAATAAAGTGTGTAGTGCCTTTTTTGAAGAAGAAAAAATTGTAGCATCTTTTGTTTTGTTTTGTTTTTGCTGGTGTTTTTTTTTTTTAGAAAAAGACGGCACTGAAAAGTGCATTTACATTGTGGTCTATGGGGACTGTGTTCCCTGTAAATATAAATGTATATGCTTATACACATATATAATGATGTGTTAATGTGTGTGTGTGTATATACATATTAACACATATATATATATTCATATACATATATATTTACACTTTTCTGCCCATCATTGCGCGACTTCCCCCCTTCGCTGCGCTAGGAGCCTATGGAAGAGTGCTCTCATGAACACAAAGCTTCCATGCAATGCGTGTGCTGGTATTACTGAGTGGAGTGCAAATATATCGCTAGCGTTAGCGATATTTTGTGCTCCACTCGTAATCTGGCCCTTAATATTTTCTACAAAATTCACCTTTGAGGTCTTTGGGTAATTTTTGTATATACATTTTGTGAAACACATTTGAATAAAAATAAATCTCATATAAAGGATGGAAGCTTATTATTTCAAAGGCAAGTGACCAACACTGGTCTCTGACCCAAACTAACTGATTATGTGGTTAAGTTAAAGGAACAGTGTACTGTTAAATTGTTTGTTTGGGTTTATTTTTGTATATGAAATAGCTTTTTCTACTATTTGAAACCACAACTAGATACAATGGCCTCTATTTATCAAGAGCTGCTGGTGCAATGCCGCCCCCTGCAGACTTGTGGCTAATGGGCCGCCTGTAGGGGGTGTCAATCAATCGTACTCGATCGGGTTGATTTCCGGCAATGTGTGTCCGCCTCCTCAGAGCAGGCGGACAGGTTATGGAGCAGCAGTCTTTGTGACCGCTGCTTCAAAACTGCAGGCTAAATATGCCCCAATGGGTTCAGATTTTCTGGAAAACAGGCTAACTGTCTAATTATTTACACAAAGTTGCCCTTATCTTGTTTATCAATATTTATTTAAAGGCCAAATCTTAGGAAGAACAATGGTAAATGAACATTTTAGTACCTTTCTGTCTTAATCCATTAAGAGAGCTATTTAATCTAAAGCTTCTTGTTTACATAGCTTTTAACCAGTTCTTAAAGGACCACTAAATGCAGTAGAATTAAATAATTAACAAGTGCATAATAAAAAGACAATGCAATTTTCTCTCATTTCCTGGCCCCCTGTATCATGTGACAGACATCAGCCAATCACAGACTAGTATACGTATACCCTGTGAGCTTGTGCACATGCTCAGTAAAAATGTGTTAATCTAAAAGTTTGAATATAAAAAGATTGGGCAAATATATTTGATAATGGGGGTAAATTGGAAAATGTCTTAAAACTGCTGCTCTATCTGAATCATTAAAGTTTATTTTGACTTGAGTGTCCCCTTTAAGTTCAGACATTTTTAGGATAGTTAGGGATACAACAGGGAAATGCAGCTATTTCAAACAAAGAAATAAAGTTAAAGGATATATTTGTTAACACAAATACAATCCAGCAGGTAAAATTGATCATTGGGAACATATTAAAAAGGGGGAAATATATGAATACACTGTCCCTTTAACGTTACAATAAACACTTTGCGATTGTAATATAAAATGATTAGTTATGCATAGTAAAACAACTTTGCAATATACTTCCATGATTTAGTTAGTCTCATTTTCATGTTATTTAGCTATGACAACTGCAGCTGTTCTAATTCTCAGACATGAAAAAAAACACCCTGTTGACTTTTCAAGGTTAACCCTGCTTCATATCTTCCCTAGTTTATTATAACATATAACATTTGCCAAAACACTGCATTTTATACTAACAATATGTCCTCATTTGAGAGGTACTGTCCATTATTCTGAGCCCTGTCCTTCTCTCCCCCTGAGAAAGCCATATTCCCCGATTTGCAGAATTCCCATTAGTGTCGCCCATAGACACTCAGAATCATGTCCGTCCGACCTCGCTAAATGCTGACAACATACGCTGTCGGCATTAAACATTGAACAAGCAATTCTAGTGAGCTAGCAGGGGCCGTCAATCATCCCGATCGCTGCTACTTAACTTCCATTTCAGGCGGACCTGAAACAAAGAGGGTCGGAAGCAGCCTCTGCTGATTATTAAATCAACCCTAGTATAAAGTGTAAGGGTTAAAAAAAAATTGTGCACCAAACACAAAATAAATAAATTAAAATAAAATGTTACACTCAAATATACTCTATCTGATAAAAATATTCATAGAAATATATATATTTTTATAAGGGTTAAAAGGCGTGTGTGTATGTATATATATATATATATATATATGTGTGTGTGTGTGTGTGTGTACATATATATATTTACACATATATACACATGTATATAAATATTATATACTGTACATCTATATATATATATACTTTGGAGCCCTTTCCACTCAATTACCTTAAAATTTTAAAAACATGTTTTATCAATTGTATTATTTTATAATGCTTTTACTATGTATTTAATGAAAATCTTTTACATTCCAATGTTCTTCACATAGAAGAAAATGTTTTTGTATTTTAAAATATATATCACTATATATATATATCTGTATACTGTATATTGTATTCTCTATCTGATTCATAAAATAAATATTTTGGGTTTCATGTCCCTTTAAGAATGCTCACTAGTACTTCTGTTTCCCTGGTGGCATGATCTAAATGCACTGTTTACTCTGAAAACCAGCTAAGGG
Organism: Bombina bombina; assembly: GCF_027579735.1. Lineage (NCBI taxonomy): Eukaryota > Metazoa > Chordata > Amphibia > Anura > Bombinatoridae > Bombina > Bombina bombina. Next base: position 69,374,743 of record NC_069505.1, read on the forward strand.
GCGAATACTGCATTTTCGTATGGGAAGGAAATGAAAATCATAAATTAAAAATCATACAAAATGAATAATTGAACCATTCACACAAAAATATGTAGGGAAAAAAATGTATTGTTAGGTGCATCAAAAATCATAACAAAATTGTTCACTAAAAATTACTACTAATAATTAATACATTAACAAAAGATTTGTATGTAAATTAAACATGAATAAATTGTATTAAATATGCACAGAATAAATTGTAATTTAAGTACACTGGGTGCGCGAAAAACACATACGCCTAGATTACAAGTCTTGCGTTAGCCTTAAAAAGCAGCGTTGAGAGGTCCCAATGCTGCTTTTTAATGCCCGCTGGTATTACGATTCTGGCAGGTACAGGTGTACCGCTCACTTTTTTTCCGTGACTCGAGCATACCGCAAATCCACTTACGTCAATTGCGTATCCTATCTTTCAATGGGATTTGCATAACGCCGGTATTACGAGTCCTGGAAAAAGTGAGCGGTACACCCTCTCCTGTCAAGACTCCTACCGCATTTAAAAGTCAGTAGTTAAGAGTTTTATGGACTAACGCCGTAACATAAAACTCTTAACTAAAGTGCTATAAAGTACACTAACACCCATAAACTACCTATTAACCCATAAACCGAGGCCCCCCCCCCACATCGCAAACACTTAAATAAAATTTTAACCCCTAATCTGCTGGCCAGACATCGCCGCCACTGTAATAAACATATTAACTCCTAAACCGCCGCACTCCCGCCTCGCAAACACTAGTTAAATTTTATTAACCCCTAATCTGCTGTCCCTAACATCGCCGACACCTACCTACATTTATTAACCCCTAATCTGCCGCCCCCAATGTCGCCGCTACTATATTAAATGTATTAACCCCTAAACCTAAGTCTGACCCTAACCCTAACACCCCCCTAACTTAAATATAATTTAAAATAATCTAAATAAAATTACTACCATTAAATAAATTATTCCTATTTAAAACTAAATACTTACCTGTAAAATAAACCCTAAGATAGCTACAATATAACTAATAATTACATTGTAGCTATCTCAGGGTTTATGTTTATTTTACAGACAACTTTGTATTTATTTTAACTAGGTACAATAGTTATTAAATAGTAATTAACTATTTAATAACTTCCTAGTTACAATAAGTACAAATTTACCTGTAAAATAAACCCTAACCTAAGTTACAATTACACCTAACACTACACTATCATTAAAGTGATGGTAAAGTATGAGTACCTCGAGTTAGCGATCATAATTGAAGTAATAAAAAAATGTCACTTTCATTCAAAATATCCCCATATTCTGTGCAATTACATATATATTGAAGATTTTGATTTTACTATTTTTATATACAGCCTCCTCCCATAGATCGTCCGCCATTGTTTTCAAGCGGTCACGTGTTTTTTTATACAATGACAGAACAGGCCACTCGGCGACACACCCTTAACGAAATACGCCCATCCTGAATTCTGCGCATGCCCTAGCTCGGAAATCACAGCATAACTATTCTACCTGTGAATACAGTTGACTAACGCATGCGTAGAGAGCGAAACGACGGTTGTTATGCCAGTGCTGTGACGTGAAGAGGGGTGTTTCAACTCTGTCACCGGGAGGAAGAGAATTCAAGGAAGTAATTCATGGGGAGGAGCAATGATCGTTACGACTAATAAAGTAAAATAGGAATTTGAGACACATAAAAAGATCTTAACTTATAACTTATATGGGCGATTTGTATTATCAATACTTGGGGAATCCAAATTTAATGCTCAATTGTGAAAAAAATTACCATCACTTTAAATTAATTACCTAAACTAACTACAATTAATTACAATTAAATTAAATAAACTAAAGTATGAAAAAAAAACGCTAAATTACAGAAAATAATAAAATAATTACAAGAATTTTAAACTAATTACACCTAATCTAATCCCCTAATAAAATAAAAAAGCCCCCCAAAATAAAAAAAACCCTACCCTATACTAAATTACAAATAGCCCTTAAAGGGCCTTTTGCGGCACATTGCCTCAAAGTAATCAGCTCTTTTACCTGTAAAAAAAACACAATACCCCCCCCAACATTACAACCCACCACCTACACACCCAACCCTACTCTAAAACCCACCCAATCCCCCTTTAATAAAACCTAACACTAACCCCTTGAAGATCACCCTACCTTGAGACGTCTTCACCCAACCGGGCAGATGTCTTCATCCGATCTGGGCAGAAGAGAACCTCCAGATGGCCAGAAGTCTTCATCCAGGCAGCATCTTCTATCTTCATCCATCCGGAGCGGAGCGGGTCCATCTTCAAGCCATCCGACGCGGAGCATCCTCTTCCATCCAACGACTAACACTAAATGACGGTACCTTTAAGTGACGTCATCCAAGATGGCGTCCCTTCAATTCCCATTGGCTGATAGAATTCTATCAGCCAATCGGAATTAAGGTAGAAAAAATCCTATTGGCTGATCCAATCAGCCAATAGAATTGAACTCACATTCTATTGGCTGTTCCAATCAGCCAATAGAATGCGAGCTCAATCCTATTGGCTGATTGGATTTTTTCTACCTTAATTCCGATTGGCTGATAGAATTCTATCATCCAATCGGAATTGAAGGTACTGTTGTTTAGTGTTAGGCGTCGGATGGCTTGAAGATGGACCTGCTCCGCTCAGGATGGATGAAGATAGAAGATGCCGCCTGGATGAAGACTTCTGGCTGTCTGGAGGTCCTCTTCTGCCCGGATCAGATGAAGACTTCTGGCCGTCTGGAGGGCCACTTCTGCCCGGTTGGGTGAAGACGTCTCAAGGTAGGGTGATCTTCAAGGGGTTAGTGTTAGGTTTTATTAAGGGGGGATTGGGTGGGCTTTAGAGTAGGGTTGGGTATGTGGGTGGTGGGTTGTAATGTTGGGGGGGTATTGTGTTTTTTTTTACAGGTAAAAGAGCTGATTACTTTGGGATAATGCCCCGCAAAAGGCCCTTTTAAGGGCTATTTGTAATTTAGTATAGGGTAGGGTTTTTTTATTTTGGGGGGCTTTTTTATTTTATTAGGGGGATTAGATTAGGTGTAATTAGTTTACAATTCTTGTAATTATTTTATTATTTTCTGTAATTTAGTGTTTGTTTTTTTCATACTTTAGTTTATTTAATTTAATTGTAATTAATTGTAGTTAGTTGAGGTAATTAATTTAATTATAGTGTAGTGTTAGGTGTAATTGTAACTTAGGTTAGAGTTTATTTTACAGGTAAATTTGTACTTATTTTAACTAGGAAGTTATTAAATAGTTAATAACTATTTAATAACTATTGTACCTAGTTAAAATAAATACAAAGTTGCCTGTAAAATAAAAATACATCCTAAGATAGATACAAATGTAACTATTAGTTATATTGTAGCTAGCTTAGGGTTTATTTTATAGGCAAGCATTTAGTTTTAAATAGGATTAATTTATTTAATAATAGTAATTTTATTTAGATTTATTTAAATTATATTTAAAGAGACACTGAACACAAATTTTTTCTTTCGTGATTCAGATAGAGCATGACATTTTAAGCAACTTTCTAATCTACTTCTATTATCAAATTTTCTTCATTCTCTTGGTATCTTAATTTGAAATGCAAAAATGTAAGTTTAGATGCCGGCCCATTTTTTGGGAACAACCTGGGTTGTTCTTGCTGATTGGTGGATACATTCATCCACCAATAAAAAAGTGCTGTCCAGAGTTCTGAACTAATAAAAAAGCTTAGATGTCTTCTTTTTCAAATAAAGATAGCAAGAGAATGAAGAAAACTTAATAATAGGAGTAAATTAGAAAGTTGCTTAAAATTGCATGCTCTATCTGAATCACGAAAGAAAAAATTTGGGTTCAGTGTCCCTTTAAGTTAGGGGGCTGTTAGACTTAGATTTAGGGGTTAATAACTTTATTATAGTGGCGGCGACGTTGGGGGCGGCAGATTAGGGGTTAATAATTGTAGGTAGGTTGTGACGACATTGGGGTCGACAAATTAGGGGTTAATAAATATAATGTAGGTGTTAGGAGACTCCTCTAGGACCACAACCCTCTTGTTCTCCTCTGCTTCAGGACTCTGGTATCTACACTGCAAAGTGTTACAAGTACTTGGAGGGCCATTCAGAAAACACACAAGGATATGCTTGCAGAACAGCTCTAATTTTATTGGTCAGGATAGCGAGCTTATATACATTTCAGAATACATTGAAATCTGTAGTCATTAGCTCATTTCTAAGATGAGGAAAAACATCTGGCATCCTGTAAGTTGTACATCACATTTGTCAGATATCCTTGAAGATATTAAGTAAATTTATGACTGACAGGAAAAAGGAGTAATGTAGGATCTCAAAATATTTCAATCTGATGTATAGCTACCTTTGACCTAACTAAAATTCCTTACATCAGCAGTGTTTTCTCACACATAGCTCAAGGGTTTAAAAAGTACATGGAAAATGTGTGTATAAAGGTCACTATGCGTCTAGCTACAATTGAATATTAAAGGGATACAGAAAAGATACATTACAATTAAACATAACATATAAAATGATACAATATATATATATACTCCCTAGATATTATAATATTCTTACAATAAGAGTTACAGCATATAGGTTTAACAAGTGACGTATTCATAATTACATCATTTCACATGGTATTTCTATAAGAACAAAGAAACTCATAGAAAATATAATTGGAATAAAAGGAGTGTTAGGGAGTCATTTCTACAGGAATACACAGTAACTGGGCCTCCTAGCCCAGCACAAATCACAGCCGTTTGACATCTTGTAGAGATAGCAATGCACATCGACAGGGTCATTCTCAGGGCTATTATATCTATGCAAGTCTCCCTAACATCAGCATATTTCTTACTACATAATAAACCACTATAATAAAAGTCTAATCATTACAAAATGGATGCTAATCATCACAAGATGGCTGCGGGGAACAAGATGGCTGCCGTCAGGTTCATATTACCCCTAACAGTAGGTGTCGGCGATGTTAGGGGCAGCAGATTAGGGGTTTATAACTTCAATCATAAGTATAATGTAGGTGGCGGCGGTATCCGAAGCGGCAGATTAGGGGTTAATAATATTATGCAGGTGGCGACGATGTCGGGGTCGGCAGATTAGGGGTTAATAAGTGTAATATTAGGCGTGTTTAGACTCAGGGTTCATGTTAGGGTGTTAGGTGTAGACATAAAAAGTATTTCCCCATAGGAATCAATGGGACTGCGTTAGGAGCTGAACGCTGCTTTTTTGCAGGTGTTAGGTTTTTTTTCAGCCGAATCTGCCCCATTGATTCCTACGGAGAAATCGTGCACGAGCACGTTTTGCCAGCTCACCGCTACCATAAGCAACGCTGGTATTGAGGTGAGATGTGGAGCTAAATTTTGCTCTCCGCTCACTTTTTTGCGGCTAACGTTGGGTTTAAAAAAACAACCTGTAATACCAGCGTTGTCTTAAGTGAGTGGTGAGAAAAAAATGCTCGTTAACACCGCAAGTCTTACCGACAAAAACTCGTAATCTAGCCCATACATATTTGTACTTACAAGTACAAAGTGTAATTGTTGTTTTATAGTAAAATAGGATGAACATGGGCGTATAGCATTTATATGTGGCACTTATTAGCTGAGCACATTTATATGTGGCACTTATTAGCTGAGCACATTTATATGTGACACTTATTAGCTGAGCAGATTTATATGTGACACTTATTAGCTGAGCACATTTATATGTAGTACTTATTAGCTGAGCACATTTATATGTGGCACTTATTAGCTGAGCACATTTATATGTGACACTTATTAGCTGAGCACATTTATATGTGACACTTATTAGCTGAGCACATTTATATGTAGTACTTATTAGCTGAACACATTTATATATAGTACTTATTAGCTGAGCACATTTATATGTAGTACTTATTAGCTGAGCATATTTATATGTAGTACTTATTAGCTGAGCACATTTATATGTAGTACTTATAAGCTGAACACATTTATATGTAGTACTTATTAATTGAGCACATTTATATGTAGTATTTATTAGCTGAGCACATTTATGTGTGGCACTTATTAGCTGAACCCAAGTCTCATCCTATTAGCTGATCTGAACAGCCAATAGGATTTCAGTAGCTCTTATCCTATTGGCTGATTTAAATTTCGAAAATCAAATCAGTCAATAAGAATGCAAGGGACGCCATTTTGAATCGCGTACCTTGCATTGAAGATTCAGTATACGGCGACGACCGTATGAAGAGGATGCTCCGCACCAGATTTCTTCAGGATGGGCCTGCTCCGAGGGGATGACGATAGAAGATGCTGCCTGGATGAAGATAGAAGAGGACGCCTGGATGAAGACTTCTCGCCACCCGGATGAGCACTTCGATGCCTGGATGAAAATAGAAGAGGCCGTCTGGATAAAGACTTCTCGCCACCTGGATGAAGATCATTCAAGTGGGACTTCAAAAACTGTAAGTGGATATTCGGGGGTTAGTGATAGTTTTTTTAAGGTTTTTTTGGGTGTTTAGGCTTTTCTTAAAAGAGCTGAATGCCCTTTTCAGGGCAATGCAAAGAGCTAAATGCCCTTTTAAGGGCAATGTCCATACAAATGCCCTTTTCAGGGCAATGTGTAGCTTAAGTTTTTGTTAGAGTTAGGTTTTTTTATTTTGGGGGGTTGATTGGGTGGTGGGTTTTACTGTTGGGGGAGTCTTTGTATTTTTTTTTTACAGGTAAAGGAGCTGTTTAACTTAGGGCAATTCCTTACAAAAGGCCCTTTAAGGGCTTTTTATTTTGATAGGGCTATTAGATTAGGTGTAATCCATTTTTATTTTTGATAATTTCGTTTGTTATTTTTCGTAATTTAGTGTTTGTTATTTTCTGTAATTTAGTATTTTTTATTTTTTGTAATTAGATAGTTTGTCATTTTTATAGTAGTGTTAGGATTTTTTTATTGTGTATTTTAGTTTTATTTAATTGGTAGTTAGTTTAATATTAGTTAAATAGTTATATTAGTTTAATTGTTAGTTTAAACTTAGTTTTTTTTAATTTGACAGGTAAGTTTTAATTTAATTTAAGATAGGGAATTTGTAATTTTAATATAAAGTTAGGAGGGCATTAGGTTTTGGGGTTACTAGTTTAAATTAGTTTATTGCGATGTGGGGGGCTTTCGGTTCAGGGGTTAATAGTTTAATAGTTTAATTTAGTATATTTCATTGTGGGGGGCTTGCGGTTTAGGGGTTAATAGGTTTATTATAGTGGCGGCGGTGAAGGGCTTAATAACTTTAGAATAGTGGGGGCGAAATGTGGGCGGATGGCAGGTTAGGGGTTAATAACTTTTTTATAGTGGTGACAATGTCAGGGAGCAGAGGAATAGGGGTTAATAAATTTTAGTGGCGGCAATGTCAGGAGCGGAAGATTAGGGGTTAATCAATTTAATTTCATGTTTGTGATGCGGAAGGGCCTCAGTTTAGGGATTAATAGGTAGTTTATGGGTGTTTAGTACACTTTATAACACTTTAGTTATGAGTTTTATGTAACAGTTTTGTAGCGTAAAACCCATAACTACTGCTTTTAGATTGCGGAACGGAACGTGTCGGTATAGGCTGGAACGTAAGCTTTTTAGCCTCACTGCAAAACTTGTAATGGCTACGCTATGGAAGTACCATGAAAAAAGTAATTTTTACGTGTGCGGACTGATGTTGCGTTACAGGCTTGCGGTACAGCTATACCGACAAGACTTGTAATGGCTGTGGTGCTGTTTTAATGCTGAAATGACTATTTTTTCAGCGTTAAAACACAAACGTAAAACTTGTATTCTAGGTGACTGTGAGTAACCACAATTGAAGGTTCCCTTATGCCTTAGCCAGGAAGATGATGCCATTGCTGATCTTGGTTTCTTTAGCTGTGATAGAGATACCATTCTTCCAATAGATTTGTTTCTACTGTATGAAAATCTACAACCATTCTTAACCATATCAGCAAGACCATTGTCGGCCATAAGTAGTTGAAAATGCTTTTGTACTATACCACAAATCTCCTGGTATTGGGCCAAATAATCTGTTACAAACATTATTTTGTTATTGCTGTTGGGGGTACCCTTAGGCCCTATATAATCATGTAACAGAATACCTCTGTCCATATCAGCGACCTCTTTCCAAGCTTTTTTAAAACATTCATGTTGTAACCCCTATCCAACAGTCTTCTCTTCAAAGCATCTGCATGTTTTTCAAAACTGCTTGGCATAGTGCAATTTCTCGTTAGCCGGACAAATATCCCTTTAGTTACTGAATAGAGCACATGTCAGGGATGACAGCTTCTGGTATGTAGAAGACTGTTCCCCGAAATTGGTTTCATATATACTTCAGAAGTGATGCGACTGTTTTTATGTGGCACTTATTAGCTAAGCAGAGCACATTTATATGTGAAACTCAGTAGTGGAGCACATTTATATGTGAAACTCAGTAGCGGAGCACATTTATATGTGAAACTCAGTAGTGGAGCACATTTATATGTGAAACTCAGTAGCGGAGCACATTTATATGTGAAACTCAGTAGTGGAGCACATTTATATGTGAAACTCAGTAGTGGAGCACATTTATATGTGAAACTCAGTAGTGGAGCACATTTATATGTGAAACTCAGTAGTGGAGCACATTTATATGTGAAACTCAGTAGTGGAGCACATTTATATGTGAAACTCAGTAGTGGAGCACATTTATATGTGGTACTTATTAGCTGAGCATATTTATATGTGGCACTTATTAGCCGAGCACATTTATATGTAGTACTTATTAGCTGAACACATTTATATATGGTACTTATTAGCTGAGCACATGTATATATGGTACTTATTAGCTGAGCACATTTATATGTAGTACTTATTAGCTGAGCACATTTATATGTAGTACTTATTAGCTGAACACATTTATATATGGTACTTATTAGCTGAACACATTTATATGTGGTACTTATTAGCTGAGCACATGTATATGTGGCACTTATTAGCTGAGCACATTTATATGTGGCACTTATTAGCTGAGCACATTTATATGTGGCACTTATTAGCTGAGCACATTTATATGTGGCACTTATTAGCTGAGCACATTTATATGTGGCACTTATTAGCTGAGCACATTTATATGTGGCACTTATTAGCTGAGCACATTTATATGTGGCACTTATTAGCTGAGCACATTTAAATGTGGCACTTATTAGCCGAGCACATTTATATGTAGTGCTTATTAGCTGAGCACATTTATATGTAGTACTTATTAGCTGAACACATTTATATGTGGTACTTATTAGCTGAGCACATTTATATGTGGCACTTATTAGCTGAGCACATTTCTATGTGGCACTTATTAGCTGAGCACATTTATATGTAGTACTTATTAGCTGAGCACATTTATATGTAGTACTTATTAGCTGAACACATTTATATGTAGTACTTATTAGCTGAGCACATTTATATGTGGTACTTATTAGCTGAGCACATTTATATGTGGTGCTTATTAGTTGAGTACATTTTTATGTGGTGCTTATTAGTTGAGTACATTTATATGTGATGCTTATTAGCTGAATACATTTATATGTGGCACTTATTAGCTGAGCACATTTATATGTGGCACTTATTAACTGAGTACATTTACATGTGGCACTTATTAGCTGAGCATATTTATATGTGGCACTTATCAGCTGAGCTCATTTATATGTGGCACTTATTAGCTGAGTACATTTATATGTGGCACTTATTAGCTGAGTACATTTATATGTGGCACTAATTAGCTGAGTACATTTATATGTGGCACTTATTAGCTGAGTACATTTATATGTGGCACTTATTAGCTGAGTACATTTATATGTGGCCAAAATGAGGAAGAAGGGAAGCTGAGTCCTGGAGTCAATGAACAAGTTTATTGCGGAGCAGGCTTCAGGATACAAGGTAAGCTCCTATCTCATATGTGGCACTTATTAGCTGATCAGATTTAAATGTGGCTATTATTAGCTGAGCACATTTATATGTGGCACTTATTATCCAAGCACATTTATATGTGGCTCTTATTAGCTGAGTACATTTATATGTGGTACTTATTAGCTGAGCACATTTATATGTAGTACTTATTAGCTGAGCACATTTATATGTAGTACTTATTAGCTGAGCACATTTATATGTAGTACTTATTAGCTGAGCACATTTATATGTGGCAATTATTAGCTGAGCACATTTATATGTGGAACTTATTAGTTTAGCACATTTTTATGTGGCACTTATTAGCTGAGCACATTTATATGTAGTACTTATTAGCTGAGTACATTTATATGTGGTACTTATTAGCTGAGCACATTTATATGTAGTACTTATTAGCTGAGCACATTTATATGTAGTACTTATTAGCTGAGCACATTTATATGTAGTACTTATTAGCTGAGCACATTTATATGTAGTACTTATTAGCTGAGCACATTTATATGTGGCAATTATTAGCTGAGCACATTTATATGTGGAACTTATTAGTTTAGCACATTTTTATGTGGCACTTATTAGCTGAGCACATTTATATGAGTTACTTATTAGTTGAGCACATTTATATGTGGTACTTATTAGCTGAGCACATTTATATGTGGTACTTATTAGCTGAGCACATTTATATGTGGTACTTATTAGCTTAGCACATTTATATGTGGTACTTATTAGCTTAGCACATTTATATGTGGCAATTATTAGCTGAGCACATTTATATGTGGCACTTATTAGCTTAGCACATTTATATGTGGCACTTATTAGCTGAGCACATTTATATGAGTTACTTATTAGTTAAGCACATTTATATGTGGTACTTATTAGCTGAGCACATTTATATGTGGTACATATTAGCTGAGCACATTTATATGTGGTACTTATTAGCTGAGCACATTTATATGTGGTATTTATTAGCTGAGCACATTTATATGTGGTGCTTATTAGCTGAATACATTTATATGTGGTACTTATTAGCTGAGCACATTTATATGTAGTACTTATTAGCTGAGCACATTTATATATGGTTCTTATTAGTTGAGCACATTTATATGTGGCACTTATTAGCTTAGCACATTTATATGTGACACTTATTATTAGCTGAGCACATTTATATGAGTTACTTATTAGTTGAGCACATTTATATGTGGCACTTATTAGCTGAGCACATTTATATGTGGTACTTATTAGCTGAGCACATTTATAGGTGGCACTTATTAGCTGAGCACATTTAAATGTGGCACTTATTAGCTGAGCGCATTTATATGTAGTACTTATTAGCTGAGCACATTTATATGTGGTACTTATTAGCTGAGCACATTTATATGTAGCACCTATTAGCCAAGCACATTTATATGTGGCACTTATTAGCTAAGTACATTTATATGTGGCACTTATTAGCCAAGCACATTTATATGTGGTATTTATTAGCTGAGTACATTTATATGTGGCACTTATTAGCCAAGCACATTTATATGTGGCACTTATTAGCCGAGCACATTTATATGTAGCACTTATTAGCCAAGCACATTTAGTTGTGGCACTTATTAGCCAAGCACATTTATATGTGGTACTTATTAGCTGAAGAAAGAAAGAAAAAAAGAAGAGCACCACATGGTGTAGTACAGACAAACAAAGTGTCCCCACAGGAGATAGAGTACCCAGAGCCCTAGGTATTTGAGACTCACAGTCGGGGCGGCACAACCGGAGTGCCAGACAAAGCGGCACATGACACTCAGAGTCGCCTGTATGACTTGCAGCTTGCACTGGAGCATGCAGCGTTAAGGTCAAGTTACCAACGATAGCCATAAGGTACAAATGAAGAGAGGGCGCTAATAAGCTAGATGTAACCAACACATTTATTCCATGGACAAATAAGAAATGTAAAACCAAATGTTACACATGAATTTATCTGAAGTACAAAAATAATTAATATAATCAAGGGACGTCTCCCTGGATAATCAATATTCGATATACATCACAATAAAAATGATCAAAGTAAAAAGCATAAAATAAAAAAATGATAAATTAATACAAAATAAATAAGATGAAAAATAAATAAAATGGAAAAAAGGATCTATGCCAAATTACCACCTTAAAAAACACCTTAAAATGCATGAAATCCACTTGATAAAGTTGTAAGCATAAAGTTTAAAAACAATGGATGAATCTGCCAGATGATGTGAGATGTCACAGGTCTAAATAAACCAAAAAAGTCACATATAACAATGTTTCGTCCCAATAAGAATGCAAATAAGTAGCAGATATCGGCGTGTATTATACTTTGTTGCTAAGGATGGGACAGTCTTAGTGTTGATGTTATACAACCTGCCGGACCCCCTTGGTTACAGGACGGTAGCGTAAGTGTATCACTGCTCGCCTTCAAGAGAAGTAAAAGAGGCGGTGATTACCCCACTGGACAGCCGAAGCAGCCGATGTGAATAGGATTGGAATATCGGTCTTACCAGATTGCTGATCTAACAGGTCAGCGTCTCACCAGAATCATTTACCGCTGCTTGCAGCTCTTGGCATCAGTGATGTCGTCAGGATCCTGGTAGTATTAGACTCCGTTCTGAAATAAATAAACCCGCACTTAGCGTATATCATCAGCCTGAAATTTTTGTCGCTGCATAGAACGATGAAGGCAATCCTGAATCTGCACCCACATGGAACGGAGTTGCCGGAGATGCTCCTCCAAAGCTGGAATACCCTGAGACATGAATGAATCGGGCAACAAGGATGGTTGAAACCCATAATTCGCCATGAACGGGGATAACTTGGAGGAAATATTAATAGCACTATTATGAGCAAACTCTGCCCAAGGTAACAGTTCAGACCAATTATTGTTGTGATCTGAGACATAGTAACGGAGGAACTGTTCCAGAGCTTGATTAGACTGTTCCGCAGCCCCATTGGATTGAGGGTGATATGCCGAGGAGAAGGAAAGCTGGATCCCCATTTGACCACAAAAGGAACGCCAAAATCTGGAGACAAACTGGCTACCCCGGTCCGACACTATCTCCTTGGGTAACCCATGTAAATGGAAGACCTCCCGGGCAAAAATTGAAGCAAGCTCCTGAGCGGTAGGTAACTTCTTCAAGGGAATGCAATGTGACATTTTAGAAAAACGGTCAACCACTATAAGGATAACAGTATTGCCATTGGAAACAGGGAGCTCGACAATGAAGTCCATGGAAAGATGTGTCCAAGGAGGTTCACCATTAGCAATTGGTTGAAGAAGACCCACAGGAAGACGTTGAGGAGTCTTATTCTGTGCACAAACTGAGCAGGAGGCAACATATGCAGCAACATCAGAACGAAGAGCTGGCCACCAGAATTGTCGAGTGACAGACCAAATAATTTGGTTCTTGCCTGGGTGACCTGCGGCTTTAGAATAGTGGTAAGAGTGCAAAAGTTTAGTTCGGAGATTCTCAGGAACAAAACACTTACCACTAGGTTTCTCAGGAAGTGCATTGGTTTGTGCAGCCAGGATCTCTTCCCCCAAGGGAGAGTCAAATTAGTATGTATGGTAGCCAAAATATGGTCAAGAGGTATAACTGTATTAGGTACAGACTCCTCCTTGGACAGAGGCGAAAATTGTCAAGAGAGGGCATCAGCCCTAACATTCTTACTACCAGGTAGATAGGAGACCACATAATTAAACCGAGACAAAAATAGCGCCCATCTGGCCTGTCGGGGCGACAAACGTTTTGCTTCAGATGGATAAGTTAAATTCTTGTGGTCAGTAAGAATGAGCACTGGCACGCTAGTACCCTCGAGAAGATGCCTCCATTCCTTGAGTGCCAAAATTATGGCCAGCAATTCCCTGTCGCCAATTTCATAATTGCACTCCGCTGGAGACAATTTCTTAGAGAAGAAAGCACACGGATGCAATGAACCGTCAGGCATAGGACATTGAGATAAGAGGGCACCTACTCCAGTCTCAGACGCATCGACCTCAAGAACAAAAGGCAGGACAGGGTTAGGATGAGCCAGAACTGGAGCGGCAGCAAAGGCAGTCTTAAGACTATCAAAGGCCTTAATGGCAGTAGGTGACCAATGGAGTGGATCATTCTCTTTACAGGTCATGTCTGTAATTGGTTTGATCAAGGAAGAAAAGTTTTTAATAAGCTTTCTATAGTAATTGGTGAACCCCAAAAAACGTTGAATAGACCGAAGGCCTACTTGGCGAGGTCACTGCAAAACTGCAGATAACTTGTCAGGATCCATGGAGAACCCTGCAACGGAGATAACATAAACTAGGAAGGTTACTTGAGTCTGATGGAACTCACATTTCTCGAGTTTACAAAACAGGTCGTTCTCACGTAGTCTCTGAAGAACCCGTGTAACATCAGAACGATGAGCCTCAAGCGTGGGTGAGTGTATAAGGATGTTGTCTAAGTACACCACAACACACTGTTGCAACATATCTCGTAGGACATCATTAATAAATTCCTGGAAAACAGCAGGAGCATTAAATAGGCCAAAGGGCATTACAAGATACTCATAATCCCCGCTCCTGGTGTTAAATGCTGTTTTCCATTTGTGGCCCTCCTTTATCCACAATTGTACGCTCCTCTCAAATCAAGTTTAGTAAAGACCATAGCTCCCTTGAGGCAGTCAAAGAGTTCCGTAATGAGCGGAATAGGGTAAGCATTCTTAATGGTAAGACGATTAAGACCCCTATAATCGATGCATGGTCTTAACTCGACACCCTTTTTCTTCACAAAGAAGAAGCCAGTCCCTGCAGGAGAGCAGGATCTGCGGATGATCCCCTGTGACAGAGCATCAGCAACATACTCCTCCATAGCAAATTTCTCCGCAACAGGCAGAGGGTAAACCCGGCCCGAGGAGGAATGGCTCCCGGTTGCAGGTCTATGGCACAATCATAAGACCGGTGAGGAGGCAATGTACCGGCACGCAACTTGTCAAAAACATCTAGGAACTCTCGGTACTCCTCTGGCAATTGAGATACCGAAGACATGCACAAGACTTTAACTGGTTTCCTAAGACAAGTGGAAATACATTGCGGAGACCATGACAAAATGCCGTACCATTCGCCAGTAGGAACTGGGATTGTGCTTTTGCAGCCAGGGATAACCCAGAATAACCCAAAAATGCAGAGAGTTTATCACCTGGAACTGGAGGGTTTCAAAATGGAGAGCCCCAACAGCCATGGATAATGGAGCAGTTTCGTGAGTAACGAGTGCGGGCTGAAGGGGCCTGCCATCAATGGCCTCAATAGCAAGTGGAACGGACTGAGGCAAAACAGGAACTGTCAATGAAATAGCCCGCAGCACCGGAGTCAACAAGAGTCTGGGTGACTATGGAGGAGTCCACCCAGGAAAGGACAACCGTGACCAAAGGTTTCTCCTTTAGCGGTTCTGGGGACGAGGATAAACCACCCAAGGTCTGCCCCCGACAGGACCTTAGGTGTGAGCGTTTCCCGGCCGTGTAGGACAAGACTTCAAAAGGTGGCCCTGTAACCCACAATAGAGGCAGAGCCCCACCCTCCTCCTAAAGGCCCTCTCCACCGCGGAGAGACGCGTGAATCCCAACTGCATCGGCTCAGCAGTACCTGGTGACTCGGGACCAGAAGGCATGGGAGGAGAGTGAGGCATGGGTGGGAATGAACACGTAGGAACAGGAGGCTTCCACAAACGCTCCTTGAAAGAGGGCCTCTCACTTAGTCTGATGTCAATTAGGATCTAAAAAGACACCAATGCCTTGAGATCTTCTGGTAAATCTCTTGCATCAACTTCATCCTTAATCGCATCAGAGAGCCCATGAAAGAAGGCGGCAACAAGGGCTTCACTGTTCCAACCTACCTCTGTGGCAAGCGTACGGAACTCAATGGCATACTGAGCAACAGATGTTGTACCTTGCTGAATGGACATGAGTCGTTTAGCAGCAGAGGAGGAGCGAGCCGGAACATCAAATACCCTTCGAAAGGAGGCCACAAATTCAGGGTAATTTGAAATCACAGGTTTATTAGTGTCCCACAAGGGATTAGCTCAGGCAAGAGCTGTGTCAGAGAGTAACGAGATGAGAAATCCCACCTTAGCTCTGTCAGAGGAAAACGCCTGAGGTAATATCTCAAAGTAAATGCCCACCTGGTTCAAAAACCTTCTGCACTGATTAGGATCGCCTCCATATCGCTGAGGTAGAGGTGCAGAACCGTACATGCTCCTGGTAGGACTAGGTGCAGCAGCGGAAACAGGAGCAGCCATAACTTGCGGGACACTTTGGTCCAAATGTGCAGTGTGAGTCAGCAGCGTTTGCAGGGATAGTGCAAATTGATCCAAACAGTGATCCTGTTCATCCATCCTGGAAATGATGGTAGGTAAAGGTGAATTATTAGCACCATCAGGATTCATGGCCCTTGCATAATGTCAGGGTGCCAGGAATCAGACTGAGACAAGAAGTGCAAAAATAATCACACCTTTATTAATAGCAAAAAATAATAAAAAGTCCACAAGTTAAATAACAAGCCAGGAATCAAAACCAGAACTGGTAGTCAGACGAGCCGAGTCAGGAGCCAAAGTGAATAGTCAGACGAGCCGGAATTAGGAACAAGGAGAACAGCAGAGTCAGGAACAAGCCAGGGATCAGGAACCAGGAGGGACATCAGACAGCCAGGTAATACACAGGAGCTCTCACAAACAGGTCTGAGACAACTCAAGGGCAAAGCATACTGAACAGAGGCCCTTTAAATAATAAGTGATGACATCACAATTCTGAGACTGCAATTCTGAGACTCACACAGATGATGTACACCAGTCTGGCCATAAAAGGAAGTGCAGGAAATGAGCAGCATCACACAGTATGCACCAGATTTAGGGAGAGAGGTGAGTAAAATTGCTGCCAGCAGCATGTGGCAAACAGATCAGGAAAAAAACCCTGACAGACAGCTCATATCAAACAGCTGACGCCAGACGGGCAAGAAGCTGGGAATAACCAAGATGAGGGGTGGAGCAGGAAACACTGGGAAAGGCATGCTTGGCCCAAATATGAAGATAATAAAAACTCTTATGAGACAAGAGTAAAGTGGACAAGCTGGTGGATACAGCCTGATGAAACAGCATGTTCTGATGAGAAACGTGTTGCTATATATCAGTGTATTTAATAAATATACACTTTTTACTATCCACCAGCTTGGGAACTACACCATGTTGCGCCTCTTCTTTTTTTCTTTATTTTAGATCGACATCGTTGGATCCCTTCTATATAAGAGTGCGGCCGTTCCTGTTTTCTTACATCACCTTTTTGCACGAGCGCACCTCCTTGGGACTTTTTGGTGTCGTTTTTTTTGTTTCTGAGAACTTATTAGCTGAGCACAGTTATATGTGGTACTTATTAGCTGAGCACAGTTATATGTAGTACTTATTAGCTGAGTACATTTATATGTGGTACTTATTAGCTGAGCACATTTATATGTAGTACTTATTAGCTGAGTACATTTATATGTGGCACTTATTAGCTGAGCACATTTATATGTGGCACTTATTATCCAAGCACAGTTATATGTGGTACTTATTAGCTGAGCACAGTTATATGTAGTACTTATTAGCTGAGTACATTTATATGTGGCACTTATTAGCTGAGCACATTTATATGTAGTACTTATTAGCTGAGTACATTTATATGTAGTACTTATTAGCTGAGTACATTTATATGTAGTACTTATTAGCTGAACACATTTATATGTAGTACTTATTAGCTGAGCACATATATATGTAGTACTTATTAGCTGAGCACATTTGTATTTTGTACTTATTAGCTGAGCACATTTATATGTGGTACTTATTAGCTGAGCACATTTATATGTGGTACTTATTAGCTGAGCACATTTATATGTGGCACTAATTAGCCAAGCACATTTTTATTTGGTACTTATTAGGTGAGCACATTTATATTTGGTATTTATTGGATGAGCACATCTATAGGTGGCACTTATTAGTTGAGCACATTTATATTTGGTACTTATTAGCTGAGCACATTTATATGTGGCACTTATTAGCGGAGCACTTTTTTATTTGGTACTTATTAGCTGAGCACATTTATATGTGGCACTTATTAGTTGAGCACATTAATTTGGTACTTATTAAATGAGCACATTTATATGTGGCACTTATTAGCCGAGCTCATTGATATGTGGCACTCAGTTGCTGAGCTCATGGAGACTTAGTTCAGTGACCTGTAGAAGTGTTTGTTAATTACTAGGTAGTGTAAACCATATTCTTATGTGGGAAAATTTGATTCACATTAAAAGGCAAAGAAAATTCAAAGCTGGAATTAGAAAGGAAGCGGTCATTATAATAATAACCGTGCTCAGTAAATCCGGCGTTCTGGGCAGGAGGGCCTCTGATATAGAATTCAGAACCTACTTATATTCCATTCAGTTTTCTAAACTCACTTTTATTAAATGTTGATCTTAAGGAAATTGCATTTTCCTTGAAATAATTCATGCGATGAGCATCTTTGTGACACATCTTGTCAGATCGCATCAGTCAGATTTCATTACTTGATAGACGTAACACATTGTGACTGATTTATCCTGACATTACGCAGAATCGTAATAGGATTTGTCAGCGGGAAGTGGATCCAGTTTTTCTCTAGAGCTGTTTTTAGCTGTCATACCTGTGGGGAAAAAGACCAGTGCATTACTATATCCGACTGTCATCCTCAACTCCTTTGGGCTTATTGGCTAAAGCAAAATAAAGTTTTTAAACTCCCCCATTCATAATGTATCATATAGAGTTTATTGATTGCCTCATGAGATAATCCTTTAAACTCAATGAGTTTATTAACAGCCATATTCAGCTCCTCCAACCTATTAAAACCCTTCAAATTTCTATTGTATTCTATGTTATGTATTCATTAGATTAATACTATTGGTACTACCAATAATACCATAAGATCTAAAGACTTTAGTTTGAAGAACTTAAAGGGACAGTCTAGGACAAAATAAACTTTTATGATTCAGATAGAGCATGTAATTTTAAACAATTTTCCAATTTACTTTTTGTTACCAATTTTGCTTTGTTCTCTTGGTATTCTTAGTTGAAAGCTTAATCTAGGAGGTTCATATGCTATTTTCTTAGGCCTTGAAGGCCACCTCTTTTCAGAATGCATTTGAACAGTTTTTAACCACTAGAGGGTGTTAGTTCACGTATTTCATATAGATAACACTGTGCTCGTGCACGTGAAGTTATCTGGGAGCAGGCAGTGATTGGCTAAACTGCAAGTCTGTCAAAAGAACTGAAATAAGGGGGCAGTTTGCAGAGGCTTAGATACAAGATAATCACAGAGGTTAAAAGTATATTATTATAACTGTGTTGGTTATGCAAAACTGGGGAATGGGTAATAAAGGGATTATCTATCTTTTAAAACAATAAAAATTCTGGTGTAGACTGTCCCTTTAAAGGGACAGTCAAGTCAAAATAAAACTTTAATGATTCAGATAGGGCAGTTTTAAACAACTTTCCAATTTACTTTTATCATCAAATTTGCTTTGTTCTCTTGGTATTTTTTGTTGAAAGCCAAACTAAGGTAGGCTCATGTGCTAATTTTTAAGCCCTTAAAGGCCGCCTCTTATCTCAGTGTATTTTAACAGTTTTTCACAGCTAGACAGCACAAGCTTATGTTTGCCATATAGAGAACAATGTGCTCACTCCCATGGAGTTATTTATGAGTCAGCACTGATTGGCTAAAATTCAAATTTGACAAAAGAACTAAAAAAGGGGTCAGTCTGCAGAGACTTAGATACAGGATAATCACAGAGGTAAAAAGTATATTAATTCTATGCAAAACTGGGTAATTGTTAATAAATAGATTATTTTAAACAATTAAACTATTTTTTTAAACAATAAAAATTCTGGAGTTATTAGCGGGTCATGTTCTCACAGATGTTCTGTTGACATTTTAAAAATAAATTTGGTTTTATATTTACAGTTGCAAGAAAAAGTATGTGAACCCTTTGGAATGATATGGATTTCTGCACAAATTGGTCATAAAATGTGATCTGATCATCATCTAAGTCACAAAAATAGACAATCACAGTCTGCTTAAACTAATAACACACAAAGAATGAAATGTTGCCATGTTTTTATTGAACACATCATGTAAACATTCACAGTGCAGGTGGAAAAAGTATGTGAACCCTTGGATTTAATAACTGGTTGAACCTCCTTTGGCAGCAATAACTTCAACCAAACATTTCCTGTAGTTGCAGATCAGACGTGCACAACGGTCAGGAGTAATTATTGACCATTCCTCTTTACAGAACTGTTTCAGTTCAGCAATATTTTTGGGATGTCTGGTGTGAATCGCTTTCTTGAGGTCATGCCACAGCATCTCAATTGGGTTGAGGTCAGGACTCTGACTGGGCCAATTCAGAAGGCATATTTTCTTCTGTTTAAGCCATTCTGAGGTTGATTTACTTCTATGCTTTGGGTCATTGTCCTGTTGCAACACCCATCTTCTGTTGAGCTTCAGCTGGTAGACAGATGGCCTTAAGTTCTCCTGCAAAATGTCTTGATAAACTTGGGAATTAATTTTTCCTTCGATGATAGCAATCCGTCCAGGCCCTGACACAGCAAAGCAGCCCCAAACCATGATCCCCCCACCACCATACTTCACAGTTGGGATGAGGTTTTGATGTTGGTGTGCTGTGCCTCTTTTTCACCACACTTAGGCCTAGATTTAGAGTTCGGCGGTAAAAGGGCTGTTAACGCTCCGCGGGTTTTTTTCTGGCCGCACCATAAATTTAACTCTGGTATCGAGAGTTCAAACAAATGCTGCGTTAGGCTCCAAAAAAGGAGCGTAGAGCATTTTTACCGCAAATGCAACTCGGACGCGGCCGGCATCAAAAACGTGCTCGTGCACGATTCTCCCATAGGAAACAATGGGGCTGTTTGAGCTGAAAAAAAACCTAACACCTGCAAAAAAGCAGCGTTCAGCTCCTAACGCAGCCCCATTGTTTCCTATGGGGAAACACTTCCTACGTCTGCACCTAACACTCTAACATGTACCCCGAGTCTAAACACCCATAGCCTTACACTTATTAACCCCTAATCTGCCGCCCACGCTATCGCTGACCCCTGCATATTTTTTTTAACCCCTAATCTGCCGCTCCGTAAACCGCCGCCACCTACGTTATCCCTATGTACCCCTAATCTGCTGCCCTAACATCGCCGACCCCTATGTTATATTTATTAACCCCTAATCTGCCGAGCGGACCTGAGCGCTACTATAATAAAGTTATTAACCCCTAATCCGCCTCACTAACCCTATCATAAATAGTATTAACCCCTAATCTGCCCTCCCTAACATCGCCGACACCTACCTTCAATTATTAACCCCTAAACTTCCGATCGGAGCTCACCGCTATTCTAATAAATGGATTAACCCCTAAAGCTAAGTCTAACCCTAACACTAACACCCCCCTAAGTTAAATATAATTTTTATCTAACGAAATAAATTAACTCTTATTAAATAACTTATTCCTATTTAAAGCTAAATACTTACCTGTAAAATAAATCCTAATATAGCTACAATATATATTATAATTATATTATAGCTATTTTAGGATTAATATTTATTTTACAGGCAACTTTGTAATTATTTTAACCAGGTACAATAGCTATTAAATAGTTAAGAACTATTTAATAGTTACCTAGTTAAAATAATAACAAATTTACCTGTAAAATAAATCCTAACCTAAGTTATAATTAAACCTAACACTACCCTATCAATAAAATAATTAAATAAACTTCCTACAATTACCTACAATTAACCTAACACTACACTATCAATAAATAAATTAAACACAATTGCTACAAATAAATACAATTAAATAAACTAGCTAAAGTACAAAAAATAAAAAAGAACTAAGTTACAGAAAATAAAAAAATATTTACAAACATAAGAAAAATATTACAACAATTTTAAACTAATTACACCTACTCTAAGCCCCCTAATAAAATAACAAAGCCCCCCAAAATAAAAAATTCCCTACCCTATTCTAAATTAAAAAAGTTACAAGCTCTTTTACCTTACCAGCCCTGAACAGGGCCCTTTGCGGGGCATGCCCCAAGAATTTCAGCTCTTTTGCCTGTAAAAGAATAAATACAATACCCCCCCCCCCAACATTACAACCCACCACCCACATACCCCTAATCTAACCCAAACCCCCCTTAAATAAACCTAACACTAAGCCCCTGAAGATCTTCCTACCTTGTCTTCACCATCCAGGTATCACCGATCCGTCCTGGCTCCAAGATCTTCATCCAACCCAAGCGGGGGTTGGCGATCCATAATCCGGTGCTCCAAAGTCTTCCTCCTATCCGGCAAGAAGAGGACATCCGGACCGGCAAACATCTTCTCCAAGCGGCATCTTCGATCTTCTTCCATCCGGTGCGGAGAGGGTCCATCTTGAAGCAGGCGACGCGGATCCATCCTCTTCTTCCGATGTCTCCCGACTAATGACGGTTCCTTTAAGGGACGTCATCCAAGATGGCGTCCCTCGAATTTCGATTGGCTGATAGGATTCTATCAGCCAATCGGAATTAAGGTAGGAATTTTCTGATTGGCTGATGGAATCAGCCAATCAGAATCAAGTTCAATCCGATTGGCCGATCCCATCAGCCAATCAGATTGAGCTCGCATTCTATTGGCTGATCGGAACAGCCAATAGAATGCGAGCTCAATCTGATTGGCTGATTGGATCAGCCAATCGGATTGAACTTGATTCTGATTGGCTGATTCCTTGGCTTTTTTAATTTAGAATAGGGTAGGGAATTTTTTATTTTGGGGGGCTTTGTTATTTTATTAGGGGGCTTAGAGTAGGTGTAATTAGTTTAAAATTGTTGTAATATTTTTCTTATGTTTGTAAATATTTTTTTATTTTCTGTAACTTAGTTCTTTTTTATTTTTTGTACTTTAGCTAGTTTATTTAATTGTATT
This sequence comes from Bombina bombina, assembly GCF_027579735.1. Lineage (NCBI taxonomy): Eukaryota > Metazoa > Chordata > Amphibia > Anura > Bombinatoridae > Bombina > Bombina bombina. Next base: position 69,397,754 of record NC_069505.1, read on the forward strand.
TATTTGTAGCAATTGTGTTTAATTTATTTATTGATAGTGTAGTGTTAGGTTAATTGTAGGTAATTGTAGGTAGTTTATTTAATTATTTTATTGATAGGGTAGTGTTAGGTTTAATTATAACTTAGGTTAGGATTTATTTTACAGGTAAATTTGTTATTATTTTAACTAGGTAACTATTAAATAGTTCTTAACTATTTAATAGCTATTGTACCTGGTTAAAATAATTACAAAGTTGCCTGTAAAATAAATATTAATCCTAAAATAGCTATAATATAATTATAATATATATTGTAGCTATATTAGGATTTATTTTACAGGTAAGTATTTAGCTTTAAATAGGAATAAGTTATTTAATAAGAGTTAATTTATTTCGTTAGATAAAAATTATATTTAACTTAGGGGGGTGTTAGTGTTAGGGTTAGACTTAGCTTTAGGGGTTAATCCATTTATTAGAATAGCGGTGAGCTCCGATCGGAAGTTTAGGGGTTAATACTTGAAGGTAGGTGTCGGCGATGTTAGGGAGGGCAGATTAGGGGTTAATACTATTTATGATAGGGTTAGTGAGGCGGATTAGGGGTTAATAACTTTATTATAGTAGCGCTCAGGTCCGCTCGGCAGATTAGGGGTTAATAAGTGTAGGCAGGTGTCGGCGACGTTGAGGGGGGCAGATTAGGGGTTAATAAATATAATATAGGGGTCGGCGGTGTTAGGGGCAGCAGATTAGGGGTACATAGGGATAACGTAGGTGGCGGCGATTTGCGGTCGGAAGATTAGGGGTTAATTATTGTAAGTAGCTGGCGGCGACGTTGTGGGGGGCAGGTTAGGGGTGAATAAATATAATACAGGGGTCGGCGGGGTTAGGGGCAGCAGATTAGGGGTACATAAATATAACGTAGGTGGCGGTCGGCAGATTAGGGGTTAAAAATTTTAATCGAGTGGCGGCGGTGTGGGGGGACCTCGGTTTATGGGTACATAGGTAGTTTATGGGTGTTAGTGTACTTTAGGGTACAGTAGTTAAGAGCTTTATGAACCGGCGTTAGCCAGAAAGCTCTTAACTCCTGCTATTTTCAGGCGGCTGGAATCTTGTCGTTAGAGCTCTAACGCTCACTGCAGAAACGACTCTAAATACCGGCGTTAGAAAGATCCCATTGAAAAGATAGGCTACGCAAATGGCGTAGGGGGATCTGCGGTATGGAAAAGTCGCGGCTGAAAAGTGAGCGTTAGACCCTTTAATCACTGACTCCAAATACCAGCGGGCGCCCAAAACCAGCGTTAGGAGCCTCTAACGCTGGTTTTGACGGCTACCGCCGAACTCTAAATCTAGGCCATAGTGTTGTGTGTTTCTTCCAAACAACTCAACTTTGGTTTCATCTGTCCACAGAATATTTTGCCAGTACTGCTGTGGAACATCCAGGTGCTCTTGTGCAAACTGTAAATGTGCATCAATGTTTTGTTTGGACAGCAGTGGCTTCCTCTGTGGTATCCTCCCATGAAATCCAATCTTGTTTAGTGTTTTACGTATTGTAGATTCGCTAACAGGGATGTTAGCATTTGCCAGTGACTTTTGTAAGTCTTTAGCTGAAACTCTAGGATTCTTCTTCACCTCATTGAGCAGTCTGCACTGTGCTCTTGCAGTCATCTTTACAGGACGGCCACTTCTAGGGAGAATAGCAGCAGTGCTGAACTTTCTCCATTTATAGACAATTTGTCTTTTCGTGGACTGATGAACAGCAAGGCTTTTGGAGATAATTTTATAACCCTTTCCAGCTTTATGCAAGTCAACAATTCTTAATCGTAGGTCTTCTGAGAGCTCTTTTGTGCGAGGCATCATTCACATCAGGCAATGCTTCTTGTGAAAAGCAAACCCAGAACTGGTGTGTGTTTTTTATAGGGCAGGGCAGCTGTAACCAACACCTCCAATCTCATCTCAGTGATTGGACTCCAGTTGGCTGACATCTCACTCCAATTAGCTCTTGGAGATGTCATTAGTCTAGGGGTTCACATACTTTTTCCACCTGCACTGTGAATGTTTACATGGTGTGTTCAATAAAAACATGGCAACATTTCATTCTTTGTGTGTTATTAGTTTAAGCAGACTGTGATTGTCTATTGTTGTGTCTTAGATGATGATCAGATCACATTTTATGACCAATTTGTTCAGAAATCCATATCATTCCAAAGGGTTCACATACTTTTTCTTGCAACTGTATACACTGTGCTGCTGCATTTTAATACCAGTTTTACAATGGCAGAGTTTGAGCAGAATTGATTTCCTAGGGAGTCCTGTGATAAGAAACCTGTTGGAGCTGAATGATCAGTGTCCCTGGGCTGCCGTCTAAAGATCAGTGCTGTAGCCGGATATTCAGCATGTCTGGACAACTGCTAATTGCCCTGACTGTGTCTATCAGCACAATGGGTGAGCTGCTACTCTTGTGAGTATATTTCCTCTTAGTTCATTTCACACTGAGTCCTGTTGCAGTTTGCATGTGGCACCCCCTTATTGTTTCCCTATAGGGGCTGTTGTATAAAATTCTGTAGTAGACTGTCCCTTTAAGATGGATTAGGCAGTTTGTGAACTGGAGAGAGTTGTCTCATGAAAAAGTTATTGGTAAAAACATTGTTAAGATAATAATAAGTTAAGCAAGTATTGTAACATAAAAAAGAGTCATAAGACCCTTGTAAGCTCCACATAGATTAAAAATATATTAAAGGGATGTGAAACTGAAATTTTTATTTCATGATTAAGACAGAGCATATGATTTTAAAGAACTTTTCAATTTACTCATACTATCAAATTGTCTTTATTCTCTTAACATCCTTTGTAGAAGGAGGAGCATGCACTGCTGGGAGCTAGCTGAACACAGCAGGTTAGCTAATGACAAAAGGCATATATTTGCAGCCACTAATCAGCAGCTATCTCCCAGTAGTGTATTGCTGCTCCTGAGCCTTGGTGAAATTTTTTCCAAAAAAAGAACCTAATCCGTTCCCAGATTTTAAGGTTATTGATCTGTGGCGCCACAAATGGCTTAATATATGTGTAGTATCAGGATGCTTATCATAGAAATAGAGATACATGCGCTACTATTTTAATATAAATCTAAATGCACTAGGTGTAAATTAAGATGGTGCTAATGTGGATTTAAATGTACCAAATGTGAGGTTCCAACAATGCTAATTGTAGCCTAATAATGGATCGTTATATGCAACCTAAATACAGACTTCACCTTTATGGGAAGCTGCTACTATGTAGCTGATTGCTGGGATAAAACTACCTTATATACAACAATAATTGACAGAAATCTGTTACATAAATCACTATGGGCCAGATTACAACTTTTGCGTTATGAACGGCTCGATACTAACTTGCAAGTTATTGTCACCGCTTACCTCCCTATAGCGCTGCTATTAGAGGTTTGCAAAAAGCCGGCATTAGCAGGCAATATGGCAGCGTTGAGCTCCATACCGCACACAAATACCAGCGCTGCTTTGAGCTGGTTTTACCTTCTTTGTGCACGATTTCCCCATAGACATCAATGGGGAGAGCCGGCTAAAAAAAACACTTGCAATAAAGGAGCGTAAAGCTCCGTAACGCAGCCCCATTGATTCCTATAGGGAAAGAAAAGTTATGTTTACACCTAACACCCTAACATAAACCCTGAGTCTAAACACCCCTAATCTTTTGCCCCTGACATCGCCGACACCTACATTACACTTATTAACCCCTAATCTGCTGCCCCCGACATCCCCGACATCTACATTATACTTATTAACCCCTAATCTGCTGCCCCTGACATCGCCGCCACCTACCTACACTTATTAACTCCTAATCTGCTGCCCCCAATGTCGTCGCTACCTACCTACATTTATTAACCACTAATCTGCCACCCCCAACGTCGCCGCCACTATACTAAAGTTATTAACCCCTAAACCTAAGTCTAACCCTAACACCCACTAACTTTAACATAATTTAAATAAATCTAAATAAAAATTACAATTAATACCTAAATAATTCCTATTTAAAACTAAATACTTACCTATAACATAAAACCTAAGCTAGCTACAATATAACTAATAGTTATATCTTAGGTTTTATTTTTATTTTACAGGTAAGTTTGTATTTATTTTAACTAGGTAGACTAGTTAGTAAATAGTTATTAACTATTTACTAGCTACCTAGTCAAAATAAATACAAACTTACCTGTAAAATAAAACCTAACCTGTCTTACACTAACACCTAATATTACACTACAATTAAATAAATTACATTAATTAAATACAACTAAATTACAAAAAATATATAAACACTAAATTACACAAAATAAAAAAGTAATTATCAAATATTTAAACTAATTATACCTAATCTAATAGCCCTATGAAAATAAAAAAGCCCCCCAAAAAATAAAAAACCCTAGCCTAAAATAAACTGCCAATAGCCCTTAAAAGGGCCTTTTGCGGGGCATTGCCCCAAAATAAATTAGCTCTTTTACCTGTAAAAAAAAATACAAACAAATCCCCAACAGTAAAACCCACCACCCACACAACCAACCCCCCCAAATAAAATCCTATCTAAAAAAAACTAAGCTCCCCATTGCCCTGAAAAGGGCATTTGGATGGGCATTGCCCTTAAAAGGGTATTTAGCTATTTTCCATTGCCCAAACCCTAAGCATCGAACGGATGAAGATAGAAGATGCCATCTGGATGAAGACTTCTGTCTGCCTGGAGGACAACTTCTTGCCCCTTGGATGAAGACTTCTCCCGGCTTCGTTGAGGACTTTTGCCCGCTTGGATAAAGACTTCTCCCGGCTTGATGAGGATGGATGTCCGGTCTTCAAAAACTATAAGTGGATATTCGGGGGTTAGTGTTAGTTTTTTTTAAGGGTTTATTGGGTGAGTTTTATTTTTAGCTTAGGGTTTGGGCAATGGAAAAGAGCTAAGTGCCCTTTTAAGGGCAATGCCCATCCAAATGCCCTTTTCAGGGCAATGGGGAGCTTAGGATTTTTAGATTTTGGGGGGTTGGTTGTGTGGGTGGTGGGTGGGTTTTACTGTTGGGGGGTTGTTTGTATTTCTTTTTACAGGTAAAAGAGCTGATTTCTTTGATGCAATGCCACGCAAAAGGCTCTTTTAAGGGTTATTGGCACTTTAGTTTAGGCTAGGGTTTTTTATTTGGGGGGGGGGCTTTTTTATTTTGATAGGGCTATTAGATTAGGTGTAATTAGTTTATATATTTGATCATTTCTTTTTTATTTTGTGTAATTTAGTGTTTATTTTTTTTGTAATTTAGTTAATTGTATTTAATTAATGTAATTTATTTAATTGTAGTGTAATGTTAGGTGTAAGTGTAAGACAGGTTAGGTTTTATTTTACAGGTAAATTTGTATTTATTTTAACTAGGTAGCTAGTAAATAGTTAATAACTATTTACTAACTAGTCTACCTAGTTAAAATAAATACAAAGTTGCCTGTAAAATAAAAATAAACCCTAAGCTAGCTACAATGCAACTATTAGTTATATTGTAGCTAGCTTAGGGTTTATTTTACAGGTAAGTATTTAGTTTTAAATAGGATTAATTTAGTTAATGATAGTAATTTTTATTTAGATTTATTTTAATTATATTAAAGTTAGGGGTGTTAGGGTTAGATTTAGGGTTAGGTTTAGGGGTTAATAACTTTAGTATAGTGGTGGCAGTGACGTTGGGGTGGCAGATTAGGGGTTAATAATATTTAACTAGTGTTTGCGATGCGGGAGTGTCCGGAGGGGTTAATAGGTAGTTTATGGGTGTTACTGTACTTTTTAACACTTTAGTTATGAGTTTTATGCTACAGATTTGTAACGTAAAACCCATAACTACTTACTTTAGATGGCGGTACGAATCTTGATGGTATAGGCTGTACCGCCAACTTTTTGGCCTCCTAGGCAAAACTCTTAATACCGGCGCTATGAAAGTCCCATTGAAAAAGGACGTTTTGAAAGGTGCGGTAGTTACGTTGCGTTACGGCCAAAAAAGTGTGCGGTACAGCTGTACCTGCAAGACTCGTAATACCAGTGGTAGTGAAAAAACAGCGTTATGAGGCTTTTTCACTCATAACGCAAAACTCGAAATCTAGCCGTATATCTGCTAAATGCCAATGTATAAAAATAACAATGATTACAGAAAAGGATCCAAATACGCTACTATACTGAATATGCGCTATATGAATCTGAATGCGCTATATGAATAGCACAAATGCGAGACAGTGCGGATGTAAGTGTGCCAATGAGAGGTTCCAAGAGGGCTATTTATGACCTAATTAAAGGGACAGTCTACACCAGATTTTTTAATTGTTTAAAAAGATAGATAATCCCTTTATTACCAATTCCCTAGTTTTGCATAACCAACACAGTTATCCAAATACACTTTTTACCTCTGTGATTATCTTGTATCAGAGCTGGCTCCCTGGAACTTCACGTGCCTGAGCACACTGTTATCTATATGACACACATGAACTAGCACCCTCTAGTGGTGAAAAACTGTCAAAATGCCCTGAGAGAAGAGGTGGCCTTCAAGGGCTTAGAAATTAGCATATGAACCTCCTAGGTTTAGCTTTCAACTAAGAATACCAAGAGAACAAAGCAAAATTGGTGATAAAAGGAAATTGGAAAATTGTTTAAAATAGCATTCTCTATCTGAATCATGAAAGTTTATTTTGGACTAGACTGTCCCTTTAAGGATAGTTGCATGCAACCTGATTACAGATTTCACCTGTATGTAGCTGAATGCAGGGGCACAAACACCCTATATATAGTAATAATAATTAACAGAAATCCGCTACACAAATAACTATATCTAAACAATGAGACCGGCTAAAAATCAATGTATAAAAATAACAGTGGTTTAAACTAATCTATATAGTATAGACAAAGCTTCAACTCTGAAATATCCGCAACACTAAAAGACACTAATAGATATAGTATCAGAAATACAATATCCCTAAGTTCCACAAAAAAAAATCTTTATGATACCATAAAATACGTTAAAAACAACAGAAGTACATTAAAACATATTAAAATCAAATAACATTCACAATTGCAGACACATATGCACCCTTTGTACAATAAGTGGAATATGACAATAGGATAATAAAAGTTCAATATTTCTCATTTTTTAGCGAACAGTCCCAGCGGTTACCATAAATTGGTGGTTGAAGATATATTCTGAGATGATGTTAACCCTACAGACCTCTTTGGTTCTATCCTCCGTTACCGTGACCTTTACTTTTGGCTCCTTCCTCAAGCTTGTTTGTTCGTTTGTATACCGCGGAATGTATTGCAGACAAGCTACAGAAGCCCCAACAAGTCTAAAACAGAACTTTTTTCCAACAAAGGTCTAGATTACAAGTGGTGCGCTATTTAGTGCTTTTGCTCCAGGATAATCTTTGCTAAAAGTCAGCTTTTTGTGCTCGCAGGGGAGCGCGCGTATTACAAGTTGAAAGTAAAACGTTTGTGCGTGTGTGAAACCCAACGCTAACCAAAGAACTTTGAATATTGCAACAGCATTATTTATTCTTTCCTATAGAATTTAAAGGCGAGTTAAGAATAAAAAAACTAACACATCGTTTGCACTATCCCGACAGGAGATATTAATATTTCCCATTCCAAAGTTCTTCACATACAGAAACATTTTATTTTTATTGTAAATATATATTTCTATATATATTTGTATATACCTATACATCTATAGATATATAGGTATAGATATCTGAAATATCTATTTTACATTAACCTTATTATATATATATATATATATATATATATATATATATATATATATATATATATCATATATTTCATAAAAAATAAATAAAAACATTTTTGTGAAGAATATAGGAATGTAAAATATGTGTAGCGCGCTACATGTTTCGGGCTTTAGGTCTAAAGCAGTTTCAGGTTAGTGCACATGAAGAATTAGTAAGGGATTAAATGCCCTACATCTCCTGAGTGTCTGCTTGTAACCTAATTTAACCATAACTTAACACTTACCAAAACTTTAATATATATAAATAACATTACAACACAGTTTGTGGGTGAAAGACCCGTGGGTCGCAATTATTGATACCAGCCGTGGAACTGGCAGGTAACTTAACCATGGGTGGCGGCAATCGCGGCCTACATTCTAACTTTGAATAACCCCTTCTAGAAAATGGCCAAGGGACACCGCTGCAGACCACAAGGCGGAGATACTCACGCAGCTTTAATATTTGGGGGTTTCTCGGCCCAACAATAATCAGCCCAAGCACGCCCAAGCATACCAAGCCTGTGACGTCACCCTGACCGCAATGGCCGTTACTCAAACCTCCTTCCATTCTGCAGCCATGATCCTGAATACCCTCCAGATTAGGGTGCAACATTAGAAACTCCAAACCAGTAGGTCCAGCCTTGACTTGATGAACAGCATGTCAATAACTGGGGAGCTCAAAATTACCGTCTTTGGACTTATGGAAGTAGTTCGAGTAACCCTCTTCCAGCCTCAAACACCTAGTCTCGAATAGAGACCTATGAAAAAAACGATTGCCGCCTTTTATATACTTATCCGAATCAACAGTACATTACAATTTCCAATCAGTAATGCAGAAATTCAATCAATAATGCATTACAAGTGACAATCCGTAATGCATAATGAATCCAAATCAATGATACATAACAAAATCAAAACGACAGTGCATAACAAATTCAAAACAACAGTGCATAACAGTGATGGGAGGGTGGGGAAAGATCTTCTGGGAGTCCACAGGAACAAAGAGGAAGTGGAATCCCTGCACATCCCCTTTATAAGGTTGGTAGACCCCTCCCAACACAATGCAACATTGTAACTAACACACACACAGCAGCACTCACTCCTCCAGGCCTTAACCCTTAGCTATGTTCCGGGCTATTTGCCCTGCACTTTCTTAAGGGATTAAATGCCCTACATCTCCTGAGTGTCTGCTTGTAACCTAATTTAACCATAACTTAACACTTACCAAAACTTTAATATATATAAATAACAACACAACACAGTTTGTGGGTGAAAGACCCGTGGGTCGCATTTATTGATACCAGCCGTGGAACTGGCAGGTAACTTAACCACGGGTGGTGGCAATCGGGGCCTACATTCTAACTATGAATAACCCCTTCTAGAAAATGGCCAAGGGACACCACTGCAGACCACAAGGCGGAGATACTCACACAGCTTTAATATTTAGGGGTTTCTCGGCCCAACAATATTCAGCCCGAGCACGCCCAAGCATACCAAGCCTGTGACGTCACCCTGACCGCAATGTCCGTTACTCAAACCTCCTTCCAGTCTGCAGCCGTGATCCTGACCACCCGCCACAAGAGACTGACCTGCATATTCAATGGTCCTGACTCTTGCCGCCACCCTATACTCTTAGGAGTAACTCCTGCCTGATGTTCTGCAAGAACAAATCTACTCCTGCCGGTTCTAAATGAACCCCATCCTGCCTATACAAACCTTTATGGGCTGCTGAGATGTTCCCGTGGTCTATCACAAAACCCTCGAGTTCAACTACCTGCTTTCTCAGGTCCCTATTGATCTTTTTCTGACCTGAAAAGCCGCCTTATGACACACCATGTGCCTCCATCTTAATCTAGGGATCACATTCAACCACCCGATTCGCACACCTGGAAACCAGAGTTTGAACTGCCTCAGGTCTGACTGCATTGCCCGAATTAGATCCAATGTGGGAATGGCCCCCACATCGTTGCCGCCGGCATGAAGTATCAGAATGTGGGGTTTCTCCCACCTTCTCGTGGCAGTCTGGAGCAATGCAGGCAGATCTGCCCAGGTCAAGCCTCTGCGCCCTAGCCAACGTAACACAGCCCTGGACGAAGGAAATCCTAGCTGCTGTCCTCCTGGCATGGCTGCAGCTCTAATTGCGGCCCAGTGCACATAAGAATGGCCAACGATCCACACCCGTACAGGACCTGGACGTGTTTCTGAAAATAAAGAAAACAAGAGTTATCCCGCTTGCAGTGGACCAGATCCTCAACAAACCTTGGCCCATAACTCTTTAGGTATCACCCCCGCAAGCCCCCAAACCCTTGCACCCTTGTCACATTGATCCCCATTCTCAAGCATACAGCGGCCTAACATAGGACTTGTACCGCTGCAACCTCCACCGCCCTAATGAGCGAATGCAATCTGAGGACCAACCCAGCTCTGCTGCCGTCATCGCTGCCCCCACTCGGAAGGAGTGTGGGGCAATCCGAGACCCGTCTAGACCAGCCGTTTGTGCTACCCTATCTAAAACCTTCCCAAACTGGTATCTGGTCAGCGGGTCTCCATTGGCATGTATTAGAAACCTGGAGGAGCCTCCTGGCCGCACTTCCAGGTAAGATGACACCAGCCGTACTGGGCAACAGGTAACACCAGGCTGCCCCGGCAAGGAAAGCCAAGCCCCCCGGCCCTCCTGGTCGGTTTTTGACCTGGGAATGAACAATAGCACGGAGTCGTCCACCAACCTAACATGATTGTGCATGACCCCCCCCTGTGACCGCCGTTTTGGCGCCCGGTACCAACTCGCCCACCCTTAATGCGCCATGAAACGCCAGGTCGAAGGCTGCCCAGAAGAGCCTAACCTCGAATGGCGAGGAACATATCTCTGGTAGGACCGCCAGCAACTTTACCGGCCATTCTGCCGTAATGGGCTCCCTTGCATCCCGTCGTGGAACTTCCAGATGGCCCCACCCCCTAATAAGCTGCTTCACAAGGAAGGAGCGTGACTCGTCTTTAAAAACGTATAACCTGCAGAAGAAAGCCACAGCCGATAGCCTAACGACCACTGCCCCCTTTTTTGCTCGCTTACCTCTCAGGTCAGCCAGCCAGTGCAACAGAAACCCCTGTTCTCCTTCACAGGAGGGGAACTCACGTAGGTTGCAGAAACCTACCCACTCGCTCCAGTACCTCACGTATGCCGACCATGTGCTGGGTGCCAACGAAGCCCGCAACAGGGGAATCAGTTGCTGTAGTCCTTCACCATCTGCCACAAAAAGAGAGGGCAAGAAAGACCATTAGGAGCCGCGGCCAGTGCCGCAGCCCTAAATGCCTCCCACTGGAAGCGAGACAATGCATCAGCAACTATATTCTGCACCCCTGGCACATGCCGGGACCTAAAGTCAAAGTTCTATTGCAAACATCTCAACACCAGGTGTTGCAGGTAATGAACCACCACAGGCGAGGAAGCTGAAAGTCTGTTAATAGAAAACACCACACTGAGATTATCTGTCCAGAAAATCACAGCCCTGTTACTAAACAGGTGAACCCACAGTTCCACTGCCACCAGTACAGGAAACAGTTCCAGAAAGCAAAGATTGCATGTAAGCCCTTGGCCCGCCCACTCGGTCGGCCAGGGCTCCACACTCCATGCCCCCTCAAAGTAAGCCCCATACCCGGATGTTCCAGCGGCATCCGTGAACAGATGCAGTGATTGGTTAGATATTGGATCACCTCGCCACATGCAGATGCCGTTAAAGTCCTGGAGAAACCTCTCCCAGACCTGCAAATCTGCCACGAGATCCCTCGTGATGCGAATGCGCGATGCCGGAACCCTACCTCCGCCCAAGCACTGCTCTAACCGCTTGCTAAACACCATACCCCATGGGATAACTCTCCCCGCGAAGTTAAGGAGACCAAGGAGAGACTGCAGCTCCCGAAGCGAACATGTCTGTGCCGAAATCATAGCACGGACTGTCGCCAACATCTTGGCAACCTTTTCTTTAGGCAACCTACACTCCCCTGCCACCGAATCAATTTCGATGCCTAAGAACGTCAAACACGTGCACGGTCCCTCCGTCTTATCCTCTGCCAGAGGAACCCCAAACCTGGCCATCATGAACCTCATGACTTTCATTAATGAGGCGCATTCTTGCAAGTTGGCTGCCCCAACCAGGAGAAAATCGTCCAAATAGTGCTCAACTCTGTCACTTCCAGCCACGAAGACCACTGCCCAGTGTAGGAAAGTGCTGAATGCTTCGAAATACGCGCAGGATATTGAACAGCCCATAGGCAGACAATGGTCAACATAATAACCCCCTTCAAACCAACACCCCATCAGCCTGAAGGATGATGGGTGAATTGGGAGAAGCCGGAACGCGGATTCTATGTCTAACTTCGCCATCAAGGCTCCAGAGCTTAGCTCCAGAGGAGGACTTTGTCGGCTGTGACAACAGCGAGGAGACCGGTGAAAGCAAAGACCGAGTCTGGGTTAAATACTCACAAAGACAGAAGCAAGCTGTGGATCGGAGCTCACGAAATAACCACCAAGGCCCGCTACTGGGGAAGCGGCAATCCGAGGAGATAATTACTAACACCGCTGGTAAACGGAGGCTAAGGGATTTAGCACTCCACCGGCTTTTTCTGTATAGCAGAAGGAAGACGTCAACAGTGCACTGTTCGAAGGAAGGAATCCCTACACCCAGCGAGAAACCGTATGTAACTTACCTCTGGTCAAATAACAGAGACGCTGAAACTTAAGAACTAACATTACAGCAATCTATTATAGGCTACATTTGTCACATTTGTTTCAATATATGATATTTTTGACGGAAGAATAGCAACCCCTGTTTGCCAGAATATGAGCCTATAAGGAACTGTTAAATACTTGCTTAACCCTTGAATACCTGTGCAGTATATATGCTGATTTAACGGATACCAGACACATGGTGCATGTATTCATTTATGTATTTACATATGTTTTTTAATTGCCAGTCCTATGTTTAGAGGTATATGAATCCCCACTTTTAATTTTGTTTTTATCTTGCAATTATACCCGCTCATTTGTACTACTTTATTTTTAGTTTTTTACAGCTTTTTTGTTTATGGAACAACACCAGTGTTTTACAATTGTATAATATACAGTGTTTTAACATGTGAATAGATCGCTATATGTGAATAGACCGCTATATCGATCTCATATATATAAAAATCTTTATTCAATAAATACTTATTTGTATTGTGGAACTTGAGTTTAGAAACTTTATTGTCCTGGAGGGACTTCACCTACTTTTCCACCTAACATAGCTTATGTATAGTGAGAACACTATTGGACCCACAGGGAGACTAAATTTACATTTATACCACTAATAGTCAGAACTGCATTAATTTGCGCCACCTATTTTTTGATCTAATGACACTCAAAACCGTTTTTTAAGGTGAGCATAGTTCTGCCCAATTGAATAGATAATCATCATCATCTATTACTTTAACGAATAAGTATCCCCATGTACTGCTGCTTTCCTGTTCACTGCCTGTGGTGACCCCCCGGCAACCCCTAGGAGTTGAGATGACTGCACCACACTACTGGCATTGCCATCCCTGTGATTGCCCCTGCTCATCTTTCTCAACATTCTGTACATCCTCCTATGCCCTTTCATGTGCAATCCCAGGGACCCATCTATCTCAAACCCCGATCCTGACCCACTAGAGCTGGAGGAATCACACCGCCCCCTAGGTAAACCAATTTGTAACTCACCAGAGGAAGCACCCGATGCGGCCTGGCCTTGTCCAGAAGTACTGCTGACTCCTCTAGGCACAAGAGCTCTGGAACTCTGAGTCGCCATGTCCCTGCTAGATTAGGATGCCCTGGGTACCTGCAAAATAGAAGCCAAGAGGGGAGTACCTCGGGAAGAGCCAGCCGTCTCCTCCCTATCCCCCCTTCCCCAAATTCTAGATACCCTTCCCGGTCGCTATCACTCACACCGCATGCTAAACTCCCATCATCATCCGTACTGGTGGCCTGCCCACTTGCATAATCCTCTTGAAATCTCACGGTCCTACTCCGACCCTGAGACTTCGATCCCCTGGCCTGTCTTACCAACCCCCTCCCAGGGCTTTCCAGGCCTTACCAAGGGCTATCGCTAATGCTAGCATGTCCCCTTTTTACAGCCCCTCTCGTGGCTATTTGCCCCGACCGTGCTGGTGAGGTCCTGCTGGGTGTTAACATACCCTGCAGGCCTTGCTCCTGGGGTTCCGCTACCGCGGTATCACCCCCTGAGCTATGTGCCACACTGGCCCCCTTATGCGCGGTTTTAGCCACCGGGGCCTTTCCTTTACTTTGTGCCGCAGTGCATGCAGGAGCCGCCTTAGATTTGCCCCCTCCGAGCGCGAGGAGGGTGCCCTTTTGGCATCCCCTCCTTTATTGCTTGCTCCCGCTGAGGCTCTTGTGCGCACTCCCTTGCTGCCCCGCTTCCTCATTCTCACTTGCCCCTTGACTCCTCGAAGCTGCCCCCTGTTCTGGCCTACCATGCGCCCCTTCGGCCTCCTGAGGCCTAACAGTCTTGCCCCCAAGAGCGGGTGCCCCCCCCCCCCCCGGGGTGCTCCCTTCTTACCTCCGGAGCCAGGGGGGAACGATCCGCTCGGTTCACTGGCCCGCTCGCGGCACTCGCAATCTGAAGTGACATCACCGGAAGTGACGTAAGGACGCGCGACGCCACCAGAATTCGAAGCGGCGGCCATTTTGGATGTTTCATGTGACGAACCGGAGGCCTGCACGCTACTATGGGCCGAAGCCTGGGCCTGAAGTACCACCGCACCCGAAGACGCACCCGCGAGGACCGACGCTAAGGATTGCAGGAGGGCAACCGCCGCAGCCACCGATTCCCTGGAGAGGACCACCGCCACCGGTAAGGCCGCACTGCTCCCACTACCGACGCCAACGGAACCCTCCCCAGATGTACCCGAACCCCTTATGTCCTCACTGGGCCCAGCAACTATAGGCCCCTGCCTAAGGCCCACTCCGGAACCCCGGGTGCATCACTGGCACCCCCGGAGCAGAAACCGGAACTCCCCTGGGACCCCCTAGGCCCAACGCTTCACCCTCCTAGCGCACCTGCTCGCCCCTCAGGCCCTGCATCCCCCGGAGGCCGACACTCTAACCCGACAGGCTGATAAGCCTGCCTGGGCCCACCATCCCCCACTAAATTCTCCCGTGCAGGAGAAGAAAATAAAACAGGGCTACCCTCCCCCCTGAGGGAGAAACGGGCAGACACAGCCCAGACAGATGGCCCTGACCCACTGCAATATTTCCTGATGGGGATGGTGCGACCCAATCGACGTCCTCTAACTCCATCTCTTCCCATTCTCCAGATTCGCCTTCCATTGGAAATGCTGCACGCTGCTATGCTGAAAGATCTTCTGGGAGTCTACAGGAACAAAGAGGAAGTGGAATCCCTGCACATCCCCTTTATAAGGTTGGTAGACCCCTCCCAACACAATGCAACATTGTAACTAACACACACACACAGCAGCACTCACTCCTCCAGGCCTTAACCCTTAGCTACTTTCCGGGCTATTTGCCCTGCACTTTCTTAATCTTAAAGTGTGTTCTTTAGATATGAAATATAAAAAAAATATTAAAAATTATCATGCATTTTCTATGTATTATTTAGAAAATTTTACCGTACGTATAATCATTTTTAATAATTATTATTAATCTTTTTTTATATTTAATCATTTTATAAAATTACTAATTCTTCATGTGAGCTAACCCAGCACCATGTGCGCTTCATGTGCGCTAGCCCGAAAAACAACAAAGCACTTTCTTCACATAGAAAAACAATGTAATTTTTATTATTGAATATATATCTATATATTTGATAATGTTAATGTAAAATAGGTATCTATATCTATGTATCTATAGGAATAGATATACAGGTATAGGTAGATACAGATATATATAGAAATATGTATTTACATAAACATTACATTATCATGTATGTGAAGAACATTGCAATGTGAAATATGTACAGTAAATATACAGTAAAACACAATATTTAAAATACATCTGTGTACACACACACACATATATATATATATATATATATATATATATATATATATATACTGTATATATACTGTATATATACACACATACATACACATATTTAGACATGTATGTTATTTATATATACAATATATTCCATGGCAGCCAAACACCTTGTCATATACTATATACCTTTAACCCTTGTAAAACATTTTTTTATATATATTTATATGAATCAAAGCCTTATTTTCAAGGCTGTAGCTGGCCTGCAATTATATGAGTTCTCTAAAAGAAAAGCTCTCTTGTGCACTTCTAGTACATTAAACTGTTTGAATAATTATTTGTTCATAGAATCATTAAAAGTTCCCAATCCTTTACAGCAGCTGTACAAAAACTATATTCAGTTGTTGGCTCTGCTGAATTTCTCTGGAACCCACTATTATACCGGGGCTTCACATCACACCCAAGGTTAATAGTTTGATAGAGGCTTAACTCTTTGTTGCTGTAGAAGTAAGAGTAGTCTGATTAAAGTAAGTTAAGGGTTAACACTCCAGCAGACATGAAGATTGCATCATGTGTAGATTGAGCAGTAAGGGACAGTCTTTGTTAAATAGGTAGGAAGATGTAACACAACCTGGTACAGGTATTTGAAGAACAGTCACTTAAAAGGGACAGTCTATTCAAAATTAAATTTCATGATTCAGATAGGGCATGCAATTCTAAACAACTTTCCAATTTTATTATCATTTTGTATTTGTTCTTGTGGTATTCTTTGTTGAAAGCTAAACCTAGGTAGGCTCATATGCTAATTTCTAAGCCCTTGAAGGACGCCTCTTATCTCAGGGCATTTTGACAGTTTTTCACAGCTAGGACGAGATTACGTATATGGTGTAACATAGGTTTCAGTGCAACTTCTAAAATCCACGCCGCCCATAAATTCACCTCGCACATCTGGTGAATCACATAAACCGCTCTGGTATATGATATACTGCCTTAAGTCGGATAAACAGGCGAGGTACAGAAATGTTCGTAAATACACATTTCTGGAGTCGTCAGTAATTTACGGCAGTATATGAACTGCCAGCACCTAAGTTTTATAAAAAAAATCCCACGTAAAATCTAACCCGTCTAAAAAAAGTAACCCGACACGTCAAACCCCCTATATCCGCCATTCCCCCACATCGCAACTACTATTAAAAGTATTAACCGCTAATCCGCCAACCCTTACATCGCAAAGTACCTAATAAAGTGATTAACCCCTAATCCGCCAACCCCCCACATCGCAAACTAATTAACAACTCTATTAACCCCTAAACCGCCAACCCCCGACATTGCAAAATACCTAATTGACCTATTAACCTCTAAACCGCCAAACCCCCACAATGCAAAGTATCAATCTAATAATTAAGCCCCCTAACCTAACACACCCTAAGTTAACCCGATTTAAACTACCATTATATAAAAAAGACTAAATTCTGATTGGCTGATCCAATCAGCCAATCAGATTGAGCTTGCATTCTATTGGCTGATCGGAACAGCCAATAGAATGCGAGCTCAATCAGATTTTTCCTACCTTAATTCCGATTGGCTGATAGAATCCTATCAGCCAATCGGAATTCGAGGAACGCCATCTTGGATGATGTCACTTAAAGGAATATTCATTCGGCGAGTCGGCGTCGGTGGATGAAGATGGTTTTAATGTTGGGGGGGTTGTATTTTATTTTTACATGCAAAAGAGCTGTTTACTTTGGGGCATGCCCCGCAAAAGGCCCTTTTAAGGGCTGGTAAGGTAATAGAGCTGTTAACTTTAGAATAGGGTAGGGCATTTTTTTATTTTGGGGGGCTTTGTTATTTTATTAGGGGGCTTAGATTAGGTGTAATTAGCTTAGCTTGTAATATTTTTTTATTTTTTGTACTTTAGTTAGTTTATTTAATTGTATTTAATTGTAGCTACTTGTAGTTAATTAATTTAATTTATTTAATGATAGTGTAGTGTTAGGTTTAATTGTAACTTAGGTTAGGATTTATTTTACAGGTAATTTTGTATTTCTTTTATCTAGGTAGTTATTAAATAGTTATTAACTATTTAATAACTATTGTACCTAGTTAAAATAAATACAAAGTTACCTGTAAAATAAATATAAATCCTAAGATAGCTACAATTTAATTATTATTAATTACATTGTAGCTATCTTAGAGTTTATTTTACAGGTAAGTATTTAGTTTTAAATAGGAATAATTTATTTAATAATAGTGTAGTGTTAGGTGTAATTGAAACTTAGTTTAGTTTTTATTTTACAGGTAAATTTGTCTTTATTTTATCTAGGTAGCTATTAAATAGTTAATAACTATTTAATAGCTATTGTATCTAGTTAAAATAAATTTAAATTTGCCTGTAAAATAAAAAAAAATCCTAAAATAGCAACAATATAATTATTAGTAATATTGTAGCTATATTAGGGTTTATTTTATAGGTAAGTATTTAGTTTTAAATAGGAATAATTAATTTAATAAGAGTTATATTTATTTATTCAGATGTATTTAATTAATATTTAAGATAGGGGGGTGTTAGGGTTAGGGTTAGACTTAGGTTTAGGGGTTAATAATTTTATTATAGGTTGCAGCGGTATAGGGGGGGCAGGATAGGGGTTAATAAATGTATTATAGGTGGCGACAGTGTAGGGGGGGCAGAAGGGGGCAGTAGGGGTTAATAAGTTTAATATAGGTTGCGGCGGGGTCCGGGAGCTGCGGTTTAGGGGTTAAACAATTTATTTAGTTGCGGTGCTGTACGGGATCGGCAGGATAGGGGTTAATAAATTTATTATAGGTGGTGGCGGTATAGGCGGGGTCTGGGAGCAGCGGTTTAGGGGTTAATCAGTTTATTAGAGTGGCGGCGGGCTCCGGGAGCGGCGGTTTAGGGGTTAATACATTTATTATAGTTGCGGCGGGGTCTAGGAGCGGCAGTTTAGGGTTAATAACTTTATTTAGTTGCGGGGGGCTCCGGGGGCGCCGGTATAGGGGGTAGAACAGTGTAGTTTAGTGTGGATGCTTAGTGACAGCTTATCAATAAAGCTGGGAAAAAGCCGAAGAGCAGCAAGATCGGATGAGTGATAACTATCACAGTCCGCTGCTCATCGCCCCGTACTTGGTGTGCGGCTTTTTGACAGCTTTTTTGATAACTTTTGCGAGCGTATTCAGGTCCGCGGCGGCGATGTGAGGCGAGCTTAGGCAAGCGTATTGGGGCCGGCGATGGCAGGTAAGTAGACACGTTGATAACTAGAGGCCACTGAATCTATCTGGAAACCTAAAAAGGTTACCCTTGTCTGAGGAATCAAATAACTTTTTGGTAAATTGATCCTCCAACCAAGGTTTTGAAGAAACAACACTAGTTGATTTGTGTGAGATTCTGCAGAAAGTAAAGACTGAGCAAGTACCAAGATATCGTCCAAATAAGGAAACACCACAATACCCCGCTTTCTGATTACAGAGAGTAGGGCACAGAGAACCTTTGAAAAGATTCTTGGAGCTGTCGCTAGGCCAAAAGGAAGAGCAACAAATTGGTAATGCTTGTCTAGAAAAGAGAATCTCAGGAACTGATAGTGATCTGGATGAATCGGAATATGAAGATATGCATCCTGTAAGTCTATTGTGGACATATAATGCCCTTGCTGAACAAAAGGCAGAATAGTCCTTATAGTCACCATTTTGAAAGTTGGTGCTCTTACATATCGATTCAAAATTTTTAGATCCAAAACTGGTCTGAATGAATTTTCTTTCTTGGGACAATGAATAGATTTGAATAAAACCCCAGACCCTGTTCCTGAAATGGAACTGGCATGATTATCCCTGATAACTCCAGGTCTAAAACACACTTCAGGAAAGCCTTTAATGGGTATGCAGGGATGCAAGAGAGAAAAAATCTTACTCTGAATCATATTCTGTACCCCTGAGAGACAATACTCTGAATCCATTGATTTTGGACCGAATTGGTCCAAACATCTTTGAAAAATCTTAATCTGCCCCCTACCAGCTGAGTTGGAATGAGGGCCGCACCTTCATGCAGACTTGGGGGCTGGCTTTGATCTCTTAAATAGCTTGGATTTATTCCAATTCGAGGAAGGCTTACAGTTGGAAACAGATTCCTTAGGGGAAGGAATTAGGTTTCTGTTCCTTATTTTGTCGAAACTGAGAACCAAATAACTTATTACCTTGGAAGGTAAGAGATAGCAATCTGGACATAGAAGTCATGTCAGCATTCCAAGATTTAAGCCACAAAGCTCTTGCTAAAATAGCTAAAGAAATAGATTTAACATAAATTTTGATGATATCAAAAATGGCATCACAAATAAAATTATTAGCATGTTGAATCAAGTTAACAATGCTAGACAAATCATGACCCAATACTTGTTGCGCTAAAGTCTCCAACCAAAAGGTTGAAGCAGCTGCAACATCAGCCAAAGAAATTGCAGGCCTGAGAAGATTACCTGAATATAAATTGTCTTTCCTTAGTTAAGATTCAAGTTTCCTATCTAAAGGATCTTTAAAAGAAGTACTATCTTACATAGGAATAGTAGTATATTTAGCAAGAGTAGAGATAGCCCCATCAACTTTGGGGATCTTTTCCCAAAACTCCAATGTAACTGCTGGCAAAGGATACAATTTTTTAAACCTTGAAGAAGGAATAAAAGAAGTACCAGGCCTATTCCATTCCTTAGAAATCATATCAGAAATAGCATCAGGAACTGGAAAAACCTCTGGAATAACCACAGGAGGTTTATAAACAGGTTTACTAGTTTTAATATCAAGAGGACTAGTTTCCTCCATATCCAATGTAATCAACACTTCTTTTAACAAAGAACGAATATACTCAATTTTAAATAAATTAGAAGATTTGTCAGTGTCAATATCTGAGGCAGGATCTTCTGAACCAGATAGATCCCCATTAGAGAAGGATAATTCAGCATGTTGCCGGTCATTTGAAATTTCATCAACTTTATGAGAAGTTTTAAAAGACCTTTTACGTTTATTAGAAGGTGGGATGGCAGACAAATCCTTCTGAATAGAATCAGAAATAAATTTTTTTAAATTTACAGGTATATCTTGTGCATTAGATGTTGAGGAGACAGCAACAGGTAATGAACTACTACTGATGGATACATTCTCTGCATGTAAAAGTTTATCAAGACAACTATTACAAACCACAGCAGGAGATATAACCTCCACAAGTTTACAACAAATGCACTTAGCTTTGGTAGAACTGTTATCAGGCAGCAAGGTTCCAACAATGATTTCTGAGACAGGTTCAGATTGAGACATCTTGCAAATGTAAGAGAAAAAAACAACATATAAAGCAAAATTATCAATTTCCTTATATAGCAGTTTCAGGAATGGGAAAAAATGCAAACAGCATAGCCCTCTGATAGAGAAAAAAGGCAAGAGACATATAGGAATGGGGTCTTAAATAATGAAAATATTTGGCCCCAAGAATGACGCACAACAAACAGAAAAATATTTTTTGGCGCCAAAAACATCCGGAATGACACACTCACATCACAGATGACGCAACCTTGTGAAGGACTCGGCGTCGACTAAGATGCCGGAAATGACAAATTTGCGTCAACAAACTTTACACTGCGCCAAAAATATCTTGCGCCAAGAATGAACGTTACTTTGCGAGCCTAATTCTGCTACCCCAGGTAAGAAATACATTTTTCCTAAAAAAGCATTTCCCAGATATGAAACTGGCAGTCTGCAAAAGGAAATATACTGAAAACCTGAATCATGGCAAATATAAGTACAAAACATATATTTAGAACTTTATATAAACACATAAAGTGCCAAACCATAGCTGAGAGTGTCTTAAGTAATGAAAACATACTTACCAAAAGACACCCATCCACATATAGCAGATAGCCAAACCAGTACTGAAACGGTTATCAGTAGAGGTAATGGAATATGAGAGTATATCGTCGATCTGAAAAGGGAGCTAGGAGATGAATCTTTACGACCGATAACAGAGAACCTATGAAATAGATCCCTCATGAGGAAAACCATTGCATTTAATAGGTGATACTCTCTTCACATCCCTCTGACATTCACTGTACTCTGAGAGGAATCAGGCTTCAAAAATGCTGAGAAGCGCATATCAACGTAGAAATCTTAGCACAAACTTACTTCACCACCTCCATAGGAGGCAAAGTTGTAAAACTGAATTGTGGGTGTGGTGAGGGGTGTATTTATAGGCATTTTGAGATTTGGGAAACTTTGCCCCTCCTGGTAGGATTGTATATCCCATACATCACTAGCTCATGGACTCTTGCCAATTACATGAAAGAAAACTAAATTACCCTATCATTACTGAAATAAAATCTACCCTTACTCAAAATAAAAAAAAACTAAGATTAAATTAAACTAAAAAACCTAAGATTACAAAAAATATAAAAAATCTAAGATTACAGAAAATAATAAAGGAAATTATTCAAAATGAAAAAATTAAACCTAATCTGATACCCCTATAAAAACAAAAAAGCCCCCCCAAAATAAAAACACCCCCTAATCTAAGAATACACTACCAATAGCCCTTAATAGGCATTGCCCTAAAGAAATCATCTCTTATTAGAAAAAAATATGACAGTCTACCCTAACAATTACAACACCCAACCCTCTAAAATAAAAAATACCTAACTTTTAAAAAAACTAAGCTACACATTGTATGGACATTGCCCTTAAAAGGCAAATCATCTCTTTTGCTACACATTTAAATAAATAAAAAGCCCTGATCTAAACCCCCCCCCCCAAAAAAAAAAACTACAAAAACTTACACTAACCCCGAAATAGGTACTTACCATGCCTGAAGTCCGGCGGTAAAGGTCTTCTTCCAGACGACTCCATCTTAATCCAGCGCGGGACCATCTTCATTCTTCATCCCAGTGGCGTGAAGCGGAGAAGAATCGGCGGCGGAGTGGTTATCCAACATGGAGTCTCCTCTTCATGTGATCGTCCGCCACACACTAAAGATTGAATGCAAGGTACCCATTTTATATTGGGGTACCTTGCATTCCTATTGGCTGACAATTCCAAATCAGCCAATAGAATGAGAGCTACTTAAATCCTGTTCAATAGGGATGAAGAATGAAGATGGTCCCGTGCTGGATGAAGATCAAGCTGTCTGCAGGACTTCAGGAATGGTGAGTACCTATTTCAGGGTTAGTGCTTTTGTTTATTTTTTATTTTTTTTGGGGGGGTTAGATTAGTGGTTTTTTTTTTTTTTAATGGGCACTAAAAGAGCTGATTGCCCTTTTAAGGGCAATGCCCATACAAATGCCCCTTAAAGTAAAAGAGCTGATAACTTTAGGGCAATGCCCTACAAAAGGTAATTTTAAGGGATATTGGTAGTTTAGCGTTAGCTTTAGGTTTTTTTTTTTGGGGTGGCTTTTTAGTTTTTATAGGGGTATTAGATTAGGTTTTGTTGTTTTTTTTTGGATAATTTTGTTTATTTTTTTCTGTAATCTTAGATTATTTTTTTTTTGTAATCTTAGGTTTTTTTATTTTTATGTAATTTTTTATTTTATATAATTGTAGTTAATTGGGGTGTATTTAGAGGGTGTTAGGTTAGGGGGCTTAGTGATTAGAATGATACTTGTGGTGGGTTGGAGGTTTGGGGGTTAATAGGTTAATTAGGTAGATTGCGTTGTGGGGGGTTAGTGGATTAGGGGTTAATAGTTTTAATTAGGTAAATTGCATTGTGGGGGGTTTGCGGATTAGGGGTTAATAGTTTTAATTAAGTAGATTGCGTTGTGGGGGGTTGGCAGATTAGGGGTTAATAGTTTTAATTGGTACTTTGTGTTGTGGAGGGTTGGCAGATTAGGGGTTAATAGTGTAATGAGATACTTTGCATTGTGGGTGGGTGGCGAATTAGGGGTAAATAACTTTATTAGATACTTTGCGATGTGGGGGTTGGCGGATTAGGGGTTAAAACATTTATTAGTTATTGCGGTGAGGGTGGGGGGATGGTGGTTGAGAGGTACATATTGCGCATGCATTAGGTGTTTGTTAAGGCTTTTAGGGAGTTACGGTGCTTATATATTCAGCGCAAGGCTTGTTGCGCGTGCCTATGTATTGCGAGGTGAAAATGGAGTAAAATTTCTCTATTCTCACCACGTAAGTCCTTGCACTGAATATATTATACTGACTTGTGACGCCGGTTCTATGTTATTTTATGGGAGTGAAAACAGTGGGCGACGGGTAAAATATATACGCCACACTTGTATGCGGCACTGTATATGTGATTGCTAGATTCGCAAAATAATTGGTGATGCCACATATGTGATCGAGCCCCTAGAGGGCATGAGTCCATGTGTGCCATATAGATAACATTGTGCTCACGCACGTAGAGTTACCTAGGAGTCAGCACTGATTGGCTAAAATGTATGTCGGTCAAAATAACTAAAATAAGGGGGCAGTGTGCAGCAGCTTAGATACAAGGTAATCACAGAGGTAAAAAGTATATTAATAAAATCGTGTTGGTTATATAAAACTATGGAATGGGTAATAAAGGGATGATCTATCTTTTTAAACAATAACAATTCTAAAGTAGACTCCCTTTTAAGCAATAAAACCAACAACAACAAATTACAGAATTTAGTTGGCCTAGTTTATTTGGTCTTTTAATATCCCCCATGTAGGTTAAATGATATAACCTATTAAGACTTAAAAACTATTTTACACCACAACTAAAAATATCCAGCCTTTCTCAACCTGATTGGTTGCTGAGTAAGGAACAGGTTGGTGTGCACAGGCAAAGTTATAGTGAAACTATTTGTTATCCTTGATGGTCAAGTTAGGTGTCTGTCAATTGAGTGATCCAAATATACCCCAAGAGTTTAAGATGGAATGCATAGGTTCCAGCTTCTAGTCATAATTCCTGGTTTATAGTATGTGACAGCCTCTTGTAATTAAAATGTAATTAAAGTTTCAACCATAAACATCTCACAGTTCATTTTTATAGGAGTGTTTTTATTCATTTATAGAATATTATGGCTAGTTTAAGAGAGGTTTTCTTTTTCTAGGCTAGAGGTTACTGATGCTTAAGCTATGAGTAGAAGGATAAAAGAGAAATGGGCAAGCGCCTAAATAACAAGATTGTACTGCCTTGCTTACTAACCATAGACCATGATACACAGCTAGAATCTAGAGTTGCTCATTACAGAAGAAACAGGTCTTTACATGGGCACTTTAAGAGATGTGTAAGGATTCTAAGGGCTCATTTCCATTAGGCTGAAACGATTGTCTGGGGTTGTCATGTTCATTGTTCAGAGTAGAATTGCCTGGTATTTCGTGACTTGA
This sequence comes from Bombina bombina, assembly GCF_027579735.1. Classification (NCBI taxonomy): domain Eukaryota; kingdom Metazoa; phylum Chordata; class Amphibia; order Anura; family Bombinatoridae; genus Bombina; species Bombina bombina. The sequence continues at coordinate 69,422,894 of NC_069505.1, forward strand.
CTGACCTTACTCGGCGGGATCACACTGATATACTTCAGGTAAGTTTTTCTCTGTGAAAAGCACAACTGGGCTAAAAAAGGCTGCTCCTAGTTGGTAACTCGCCATAGAATAAGCTACTGAGCTGTTGTTCATTCCTGGTAGAGGGATTCTCTTTTTGTACTCATTTCCATGAAGTCGTTAAACATGGAGCTGTATGCTACCGACAGCTAAATATAGTTTACCAGGTTTCCATTGAAATATTTTGCACAGTGCATGCAGTCGGTCTTTTTGTGTATGTGTAAGCACTTAGATCCAACATCGGATTTCTCGTGCCATAACAAGTTTCTTGCTATGGTTACCTGACTTTACACTGTAAAAATTAAGTCTAATGCCTGCTATATAAAATATTAGAAAAATGTAGAAAGTGTAGAACTTAGAATCATTAGACTACACACAAGACAGGGATTTCAGCACAAATATTTATTATGATTAAATAATCACACAAACATATATAGTTGTTGAAATGTTACACTAAGTGTCCTCCAAGAATGCAAATCCACATGTTGGAAAGGATGTTATTTATTCAATAAGCAGACAAATGAACCACTTTTAGTACTCAAAAGCAAGAACAACATTTGAATTGGATATAAACGATTAACCACAATACAGAGACCTAAATATCCGCAGGACATCACCTCCACTAGAGGATAGCACAGCCCTAGGCGTATTTTTTGACTATCATAGTGATCCTAGAGGATCTATGCCTGCTGGATATGCCTAACAGCCTTAATTAAGACGTGTCTCATATACAAACAAGTACTGTTCAATCATAAGTACTTTTATTAACAATTTTTCGGTTTATATACTAAAGACTACGGAGTTGTATGCAACACCACTTTCAGAGGGCACCTCATTTAATAAAATGAAATCCGGTGTCATGAAAAATATAATTGTATATAGGATCCATGCATACAACCCCAAAAAAACAAGTCTTGTTTAAACCGTGACTATGTAAGTAATAACATTGCATTACCTATGCAGAACCTGGATATGGCAAACGTAACAGCCATAAGCTTAAAATAGAAAACAGGTGAATAGTTCATGTGTTATACTACATGCGGTAAAGGGTTGATTTCCCAATGAATCTAATTCCTTTTGACACATCACCTTTGTTTTGCAAATGTCCGCAAGAAAGCAGTGTTGTAGTATCCAAACGGATTTGGCCTCATTCAAATTTCTCATTTTGTTGTATTTAAGCAAAGAAACTACTTCAGCTACTCACATAGCCACAAAATCCAAACGGATTTGGCCTCATTCAAATTTCTCATTTTGTTGTATTTAAGCAAAGAAACTACTTCAGCTACTCACATAGCCACAAAAGAACACGGCTTCCAAAGGCAGGCGTTTATACCTGTTCAGGATCCTCCTTGGTTTGCCGTAAACACGGAACTTTTTTTGGTCATCTGTTTACTCCGCAACAAAGTTTCTTGCTCCGAGCACGTCACTGCCGATGCGCGTTTCACCCCCCACGTGACACTACGTCATAGGGGTTTCCTCAGGGCAAACGGTTAATTCCTCAGTGTGGGCCTTGGCTTTTTAAACCGTGCATGCTTCAATGCGATTGGATCTTGCAGTTTAGCCAATGGGTTGAATTGTTTCTAAGCATGCCTCCCTTTTTCCAGGAAAGGTGAAAAGATTTTGAGTGCAGAGGATAGTTGATTCAAACATTTTATCTTACACCATTGTGCTTACACTTAATTTTGTTAAGTGCTGAATATACATCTTAATACGATTAACTTTCATAGATATATACAGTGTATTTAAAAACCTGCAGGTTATGTTTTAAACATTAACCTTGCATATAGAGAAACAAAAAATGGTTCATAAATTCAGAACAAATTTTCATACATTTTTATTCTAAATTATAGCTTTAAAAGGATTGACTCATAGATTATTTATTTATTTTGGATTGGTGCAACAAATACATTATTTATATATCCAATGATAGAGGATCAATTGAACCTCCATCATTGAAAGGCTAATGTTATTCACAGAAATGCTGCAAATTCAAACTTTTCATTAAGGCCTTTAGGACTAAGTGTTTGAAGTTTATACATCCACTCAGTTTCTTTTTTAAGGAGAACATTATCAATGTCTCCTCCTCTCCCATAAAGGGAACATTTTTAAATTCCAATTACTTTTAAATCAGCTTCATTACAACCATGGTGTGTAGCAAAATGTAAAGCTACACCACTTTTTATCTCCCCTTTACTGGCTGTCTTAATGTCGTCTTTATGCTCAGTCACTCTTTCCTTCAACATTCGCTTAGTTTTGCCTACATACAACATAGAACATAGAATCTTGCAACTGAGATATACCGAAAGGATACAGCAACAAATAATATTTTGGAAGCATCAAGTCACCATCCAAAGCCTCTAATTCGGGGGATACCAGTTGGGCAAATTTCTCCGTTTACGGAGAAATTTTTCAAGTATGAAAAAGTTTAATACACATGCAGTAGAAATGTTTAATAGATTTGAAAATAGAGGTTACTCTAAGAGAAATTTAAGATATGCTCTAAATAGAGCAAGGAGAGAGAATAGTGATGATTTGCTCTATAAAAGTAAAACTGAAGTAGGAGGGCAAAGAGTCCGGTTTGTAACCACGTATAATTGCCATTGGGAGAGAATCAGAAGTATTCTCTCTGAAAAATGGCAGTTCCTACTTGCCGATGCAGAAATTGGGAGTATAGTAGGAGAAAAGCCCTCTTTGGTAGCCAGGAGAGCACCAAATCTTAAAGATAAATTGGTGAAAAGCCACTATGTAAAAAGCCCTAACACGAGTGACTGGCTAGAAAAACACAGGAAGATTACAGGTAGCTTTCAATGTGGAAGCTGTGTTCTATGTAAATATATTGTTCGATCAAAGACATTTTCAACTGGCACTGGTGTATATTCTATAAAACAATTTATTAATTGTAAATCGGAGAATGTAATCTATCTACTATCCTGTAGTTGCCCGGTGTTCTATGTAGGCAAAACTAAGCGAATGTTGAAGGAAAGAGTGACCGAGCATAGAGACGACATTAAAGGGGAGATAAAAAGTGGTGTGGATGTAAAAGAAACTGAGTGGATGTATAAACTTCAAACACTTAGTCCTAAAGGCCTTAATGAAAAGTTTGAATTCGCAGCATTTCTGTGAATTACATTAGCCTTTCAATGATGGAGGTTCAATTGATCCTCTATCATTGGATATATAAATAATGTATTTGGAATAACTGCGTTGATGTACGTTCTCAATTTGCACCAATCCAAAATAAATAAATAATCTATGAGTCAATCCTTTTAAAGCTATAATTTAGAATAAAAATGTATGAAAATTTGTTCTGAATTTATGAACCATTTTTTGTTTCTCTATATGCAAGGTTAATGTTTAAAACATAACCTGCAGGATTTTAAATACACTGTATATATCTATGAAAGTTAATCGTATTAAGATGTATATTCAGCACTTAACAAAATTAAGTGTAAGCACAATGGTGTAAGATAAAATGTTTGAATCAACTATCCTTTGCACTCAAAATCTTTTCACCTTTCCTGGAAAAAGGGAGGCATGCTTAGAAACAATTCAACCCATTGGCTTCTAACTAAACTGCAAGATCCAATCGCATTGAAGCATGCACGGTTTAAAAAGCCAAGGCCCACACTGAGGAATTAACCGTTTGCCCTGAGGAAACCCCTATGACGCAGTGTCACGTGGGGTGAAACGCGCGTTGGCAGTGACGTGCTCGGAGCAAGAAACTTTGTTGCGGAGTAAACAGATGACCAAAAAAAGTTCTGTGTTTACGGCAAACCAAGGAGGATCCTGAACAGGTATAAACGCCTGCCTTTGGAAGCCGTGTTCTTTTGTGGCTATGTGAGTAGCTGAAGTAGTTTCTTTGCTTAAATACAACAAAAGGAGAAATTTGAATGAGGCCAAATCCGTTTGGATAATATGAACTTTGTCAACACTGCTTACTTGCGGACATTTGCAAAACAAAGGTGATGGGAAATCAACCCTTTACCGCATGTAGTATAACACATGAACTATTCACCTGTTTGCTATTTTAAGCTTATGGCTGTTACGTTTGCCATATCCAGGTTCTGCATAGGTAATGCAATGTTATTACTTACATAGTCACGGTTTAAACAAGACTTGTTTTTTTGGGTTGTATGCATGGATCCTATATACAATTATATTTTTCATGACACCGGATTTCATTTTATTAAATGAGGTGCCCTCTGAAAGTGGTGTTGCATACAACTCCGTAGTCTTTAGTATATAAACCAGAAAATTGTTAATAAAAGTACTTATGATTGAACAGTACTTGTTTGTATATGAGACACGTCTTAATTAAGGCTGTTAGGCATATCCAGCAGGCATAGATCCTCTAGGATCACTATGATAGCCAAAAAATATGCCTAGGGCGGTGCTATCCTCTAGTGGAGAGTTCTATACTTTCTACCTTTTTCTAATATTTTATATAGTATTTTTAAGGGTCTGCACAAAGTTCCTTTATATAAGGTGATAATAAAATATTCCTGAAGTTAAAATTTTATACTCAGGATAATGTATGATTAAGGCCATCTCCCTATCCTCTTTTCTATACTTTTGATAAATAAAGTTTACAAGTGGATACTTAAGTAACTTTTCTATTAGGAGTAGATAGCTTTTTTGAATTTAAAGAATTTTTTAAAGTATTTTCTGTAAGAACAAATTATTGTTGAAATTGGGACATTCTGTCTGCACCCTCAGTAGGTGTCCTCTGGATTGTTATTTCCACATGTGGGAGAGAAGAAAAATTTATTATTGTATTATTAGTATTGACTAATAATTTGTTAAAAAGGAAAAAACAACAAATATTTTGGATTGACTGTATTTTGGGTGTGTGCACCGGCGCAGTTTGACTATATTTAAAAGATGGCTTTCGTTGTATCTGATGAACAGTGGGAAGTAGAGTTAGGTGAATCCCTTCAAAGTAAGAATTTAGTGGATGGTGAAGAAACATCTAATATTTACAGTGCTTTTAAGAAATATCGAAATTTTCTGATAAAACAAATAAGAATGAGGGCTGAAAAATATAGTTTGGAGAATTATATAAAATTAAAAGTAATTCTGAGAGGTCTACGGTTACACCTTGATCCCGGAATGCATATGAGGGAGATGATGATGAGGAAGGAGAAAATTTCCTAGAGGATTGGAATAATAGACTGTCAGAATGTTCACTAGATTTAATGCAACGTATGGTGGATAAAGATATTAGAAAACTAGATAAAATCAAAATTGAAATGGATGAAGCCCTTAAGGCTGTAAAAAGTTTTGAAGGAGATTCAAAATTCTCTAAACTAAATGATGAAACCAAAGAGAAAGTTTCTAAAATACAACAAGAAATTAAACAAAGAAAATGTAGGAAGTTGGGGCGAGATCAGGAAGACTACAAAAAGAATCAGGTATATACATACTACTTAAATAAGAATTCTTATGACTCAGGCACAGACTGCTCAGACGTAGAAGGTGAGGGAAAATAAAAAAACGAGTTAGCCAGGGTACAAGTAAAAAAGAAAGGAAACGTGGAGGAAGGAAAAGGTATCGAAGTAAAAACAGGCCAAACAGAGGGACAGTTACCCAGAGAGAGGGGCAGATTTCAAAGGAGAGGAAGGAATATGAGGAGAGGGGCAGAGACAAGGATGAGAACCCGACGAGATTACAGGGGGGACTTTTAGAAGATCCTGAAAGTAGTAAAAATGACGAACTTCAGATCATAAAACTCTCAAATTTTCCTTTAAATATTGCACATGTAAATTTATTGAAAAAAGGTCTCTCTTTTTGTCCAGCAAATGCCCTAGACAAATTTACGGTAATAAAAGACCTTAATCTGTTTGCACGTAAGGTGGTCCTCTCACAAGTAATGAAAGGCAAAACAAATAATGTTGACAAAATTAATCCTGATCCAATAAATTTGGATCAGGATGATCAGGAAGCTTTAACTGATCTAGTACATTTGCTGAACACAGAGGAGACACTTGGTAGTGGCTTAGTCGAAAATCTTAAAATTTTGACAGAAGATATATCGGTTCCCCATTTAGATATAAAAGTTGACTCGGGTTTCAAAAGGAAATCCGAATACATGCCCCCCCTTGCACTTGTACCTGCGGTACAACTGTTCGTGAGAGAGGTCGAAAAGGAGATTAATAAAATCTCTTTTGATAAAATCACTAGAGATAATTTAAATCGTGATGAAAGAAATGCTCTCCACGATTTAATGAACAAATCAGGCATCATAATCAAGCAGGCGGATAAGGGGGGGAACCTGGTGGTCATGAATGAAACAAATTATGTTAATGAGGTGAAGAGGCAGTTGAAAAACAAAGATCAATATATGGCCTTGCAACAAAATCCAATAGCCTCAATTCAGACAGTTTTGCTCCATCTCTTGAACAAAGCAAGAAAAGATGGAGTTATAAACAAAAAAGAATGTGACTATCTGTACATTAAGTTCCCTAGGGTCCCTGTGTTTTACTGCATCCCCAAATTGCACAAGAATCTGAGAGATCCCCAGGACGTCCTATAATTTCTGGGATAGGGAGTATCACAGAGAACCTGGGGAACTATGTGGACAGATTTCTTAAACCTTTCCTGCTTACCTTAACGTCGTATGTTAAAGATACCAGTGACCTCTTGAGAAAATTGGATGGTTTAGAAGTGGGACCAGACGTTCTACTGGTGTCTTTGGATGTTGAGGGACTCTACTCTTCAATACCCCATGAGGTTGGCCTAAAAGCAGCCAGGCATTTTTTGGAGAGTAGAGGTCCTATGTACCAGAAACACACAGAGTTTGTTCTGGATCTCTTAAATTTTGTGTTGACAAACAATGTTTTTTGCTTTGACCAGAAATTCTATAAACAAATTAGGGGAACATTGATGGGGGCGACATGTGCCCCATCCTATGCTTGTCTCCATTTAGGATTCTGGGAAAATACTGTAGTCTTTGGGGACCTTCAGGACTGGCTTGAAGAACATGTCCTAATTTTGCTACGGTTTGTGGATGATGTCTTCCTCCTATGGAGGGGGACTGAAGATTCTCTGAGAGAATTTGTTAAGATCCTAAACACAAATTTGATTAACATTTTGCTAACTTTTGATTTCAGTACAAGTGAATTGACCTTCCTTGATGTTAAAATCAAAAAGGAAGGCAAGAATCTTGCAACTGAGATATACCGAAAGGATACAGCAACAAATAATATTTTGGAAGCATCAAGTCACCATCCAAAGCCTCTAATGCGGGGGATACCAGTTGGGCAAGGAGAAAGGAGAAATTTTTCAAGTATGAAAAAGTTTGATACACATGCAGTAGAAATGTTTAATAGATTTGAAAATAGAGGTTACTCTAAGAGAAATTTAAGATATGCTCTAAAAAGAGCAAGGAGAGAGAATAGAGATGATTTGCTCTATAAAAGTAAAACTGAAGTAGGAGGGCAAAGAGTCCGGTTTGTAACCGCGTATAATTGCCATTGGGAGAGAATCAGAAGTATTCTCTCTGAAAAATGGCAGTTCCTACTTGCCGATGCAGAAATTGGGAGTATAGTAGGAGAAAAGCCCTCTTTGGTAGCCAGGAGAGCACCAAATCTTAAAGATAAATTGGTGAAAAGCCACTATGTAAAAAGCCCTAACACGAGTGACTGGCTAGAAAAACACAGGTAGATTTCAATGTGGAAGCTGTGTTCTATGTAAATATATTGTTCGATCAAAGACATTTTCAACTGGCACTGGTGTATATTCTATAAAACAATTTATTAATTGTAAATCAGAGAATGTAATCTATCTACTATCCTGTAGTTGCCCGGTGTTCTATGTAGGCAAAACTAAGCGAATGTTGAAGGAAAGAGTGACCGAGCATAGAGACGACATTAAAGGGGAGATAAAAAGTGGTGTAGCTTTACATTTTGCTACACACCATGGTTGTAATGAAGCTGATTTAAAAGTAATTGGAATTGAAAAATGTTCCCTTTATGGGAGAGGAGGAGACATTGATAATGTTCTCCTTAAAAAAGAAACTGAGTGGATGTATAAACTTCAAACACTTAGTCCTAAAGGCCTTAATGAAAAGTTTGAATTTGCAGCATTTCTGTGAATTACATTAGCCTTTCAATGATGGAGGTTCAATTGATCCTCTATCATTGGATATATAAATAATGTATTTGGATAACTGCGTTGATGTACGTTCTCAATTTGCACCAATCCAAAATAAATAAATTATCTATGAGTCAATCCTTTTAAAGCAATAATTTAGAATAAAAATGTATGAAAATTTGTTCTGAATTTATGAACCATTTTTTGTTTCTCTATATGCAAGGTTAATGTTTAAAACATAACCTGCAGGTTTTTAAATACACTGTATATATCTATGAAAGTTAATCGTATTAAGATGTATATTCAGCACTTAACAAAATTAAGTGTAAGCACAATGGTGTAAGATAAAATGTTTGAATCAACTATCCTTTGCACTCAAAATCTTTTCACCTTTCCTGGAAAAAGGGAGGCATGCTTAGAAACAATTCAACCCATTGGCTTCTAACTAAACTGCAAGATCCAATCGCATTGAAGCATGCACGGTTTAAAAAGCCAAGGCCCACACTGAGGAATTAACCGTTTGCCCTGAGGAAACCCCTATGACGCAGTGTCACGTGGGGTGAAACGCGCATCGGCAGTGACGTGCTCGGAGCAAGAAACTTTGTTGCGGAGTAAACAGATGACCAAAAAAATTTCTGTGTTTACGGCAAACCAAGGAGGATCCTGAACAGGTATAAACGCCTGCCTTTGGAAGCCGTGTTCTTTTGTGGCTATGTGAGTAGCTGAAGTAGTTTCTTTGCTTAAATACAACAAAAGGAGAAATTTGAATGAGGCCAAATCCGTTTGGATAATATGAACTTTGTCAACACTGCTTACTTGCGGACATTTGCGAAACAAAGGTGATGTGTCAAAAGGAATTAAATTCATTGGGAAATCAACCCTTTACCACATGTAGTATAACACATGAACTATTCACCTGTTTGCTATTTTAAGAGTATGGCTGTTACGTTTGCCATATCCAGGTTCTGCATAGGTAATGCAATGTTATTACTTACATAGTCACGGTTTAAACAAGACTTTTTTTTTGGGGGTTGTATGCATGGATCCTATATACAATTATATTTTTCATGACACCGGATTTCATTTTATTAAATGAGGTGCCCTCTGAAAGTGGTGTTGCATACAACTCCGTAGTCTTTAGTATATAAACCGGAAAATTGTTAATAAAAGTACTTATGATTGAACAGTACTTGTTTGTATATGAGACACATCTTAATTAAGGCTGTTATGCATATCCAGCCATATCCAGCAGGCATAGATCCTCTAGGATCACTATGATAGCCAAAAAATACGCCTAGGGCGGTGCTATCCTCTAGTGGAGGTGTTGTCCTGCGGATATATAGGTCTCTGTATTTGATACATTGTGGTTAATCGTTTATATCCAATTCAAATGTTGTTCTTGCTTTTGAGTACTAAAAATGGTTCATTTGTCTGCTTATTGAATAAATAACATCCTTTCCAACATGTGGATTTGCATTCCTGGAGGACACTTAGTGTAACATTTCAACAACTATATATGTTTGTGTGATTATTTAATCATAATAAATATTTGTGCTGAAATCCCTGTCTTGTGTGTAGTCTAATGGTTCTACACTTTCTACCTTTTTCTAATATTTTATATAGTATTTTTAAGGGTCTGCACAAAGTTCCTTTATATAAGGTGATAATAAAATATTCCTGAAGTTAAAATTTTATACTCAGGATAATGTATGATTAAGGCCATCTCCCTATCCTCTTTTCTATACTAATGCCTGCTATCCTTACCTGTGATCACCTCTAGAGAGAGACACACAAAACGTATGTAGGTCACAAAGCAAATATACTTTGAATTTATGCAGAAATATTTTAATTAAAGGGACATAATACTCATATGCTAAATCACTTGAAACTGATGCAGTATAACTGTAAAAATCTGACAGGAAAATATCGCCTGAGCATCTCTATGTAAAAAAGGAAGATATTTTACCTCGCAACTTCCTCAGCTCAGCAGAGTAAGTTCTGTGTAAAAAGTTATACTCAGCTGCTCCCAGCTGCAGGTAAAAAAATAAAAAAAATGAAGAAATGAACAGCAGCCAATCAGCATCAGCAGTGCTGAGGTCATGAACTTTTACTGTGATCTCATGAGATTTGACTTAAATCTCATGAGATTTCATTGTAAACTTCCTTTACCTGATTGGTGAAATAAGATGAGAGTGCACGATGCTCATCCCTTCAGATGTCCCAGGACAGACACACTAATATGCTGCTTAGAAATCCTTTACAATAGGAGGTGGCTACTGAGGAACTTTTGAGGTAAAATATCTTTCTTTTTTACATAGAGATGTTCAGGAGATATTTTCTAGTCAGCTTTTTACAGCTATGCTGCATCACTTTCAAGTGTTTAAACATTTGGGTATTATGGCCCTTTAAGAGATTTTTTTATTTATTACATTTTTAAATGTATTGATATATGTAATATTTTGTGCTGCCCTAGGCATAGGACTAGTTGGAATTATAGAGATATGTCCTTGGTTATATTTTTAAATTTAAATACATATTTGTATTTAAACAGGAACATATCTCCAACTAGACTTATATCTGGGCCATCAATAAATATTACATATAAAAATCCATTTATAAAGTGAAACATTTGCATTATTTGCAAACTTTAATATCTCAATGGGACAAAGTCCTCAAAAAGATTATTATTCCTCCACCTAGTTACACATTCCGCAATGTTTAAGAAATTATCGACAGCTTGCAACAGTGTTTTAGATGTTTGCGCATTCAGTGGAACCCAGGTGCAATTCTGTACTTTTTGTCTTCTTTTATTTTCTATGGGATGCGTAAAATGGGATCCCGGCTGCCAGTATTGACGGAAAGTGCAGCATCAGAAACTGTTGATAAGTGTAACGGCTTCTGACAGTAGTTTTTCCATTTTGTCCAAAATCATTTATGGCTCAATGGAAACAAGCCCCAGGACTGTAAAGGTCCCAACTGCCTTGGGAAGTCATGCACAATTTAAAGGGATAACCTAGTCAAAATTAAACTTTCATGATTCAGATGGAGCATGCAATTTTAAGCAACTTTCTAATTTACTCATATTATCAATTTTCTTCATTCTATTGGTATCTTTATATAAAAAAGCAAGAATGTAAGCTTGGGAGCCGACCCATTTTTTGGTTCAGGATATGGGTAGCACTTGCTGATTGGTATATAAATGTAGCCACCCTGGCTAGCGCTTGGTGATTGGTGGTTACTTTTATTATTATTATTATTATTATTTATTATTATTATTTATTTAGTGCCAACAGATTCCATAGTGCTGCCCATGGGTACAAGGATAAAAGTACAACGAAGAAACAATACAATAAAAGACAACATTTTACAGACAAATACAGGTGGAATACCGCAAAATCAAGATGGGTAGGAGGATGGGAAACAGGATGTGGGGACTGCAAGGATGAGAATGATATTAGAGATAGATGAGGGCAAATATTAGGTAAGTGAAATTCATTTGTTAATGAGTCGGGTGATAAACTTCCCTGAACAAAAAGGTCCTTAGGGAACCTTTAAAGCAGGGGAGGTTAGGGGAGAGTCTGACAGCTCGAGGAAGTGCGTTCCAGAGAATTGGTGCCTCACGAGAGAAGTTTTGCAGTCTAGCATGAGAGGAGGTGATGGTAGAGGATGCAAGCAGCAGGTCATTGTTGGAACTTAGGGGGCGGGCTGGAGTATATTTGTTAATGAGTGAGGACAGGTAGGGTGGAGCAGCATTGGTGAGGGCTTTGTAGGTCAGGGTGAGAATTTTGAATTTAATTCTGCTGTGAATGGGGAGCCAGTGAAGGGACTCACAGAGAGGTGCAGCAGAAACAGAGCGTCGGAAGTGGATTAGCCTGGCAGATACATTTAGGATGGATTAAAGGGGAGAGAGGCCAGTTAGTAAGTTACAGTAGTCAAGTCGGGAAATTACCAGGGAGTAAATTAGCAGTTTAGTAGTTTCATCACTCAGAAATGGACGAATTTTGGAGATATTCTGTAGGTGGTTGTGGCAGGATGAAGAGAGCAATTGGATGTGGGGAATGAAGGACAGATTTGAGTTGTGTGACTCCGAGGCAGCGGACTTGGGGTGATGGGGCGATAGTGGCGCCGCCAACAGTGACGGAAAAATTAGAAACTGTAGTAAAGTTAAAGGTGGGGGGGGTATTAGAAGTAGTTCGGTCTTGGGCATGTTTATTTTTAGGTGGTAAGAGGCGATCCAGGAGGAAATGCCAGATAAGCAGTCACTGATGTGAGAATTGACACAAGGAGAGAGTGCAGGGGTGGAAAGGTAGATCTGGGTATCATCAGCATAGAGGTTATAGTTGAAGCCATAGCTGTTGATAAGTTTACCCAGTGAAGAGGTGTAAATAGAGAAGAGTAGATGACCAAGGAAGAGCCTTGAGGTACTCCAACAGATAGAGGCAAAAGAGAGGAGGAGCCACCAGCAAAAGAGACCGAGAAGGATCTGTTAGAGAGATAAGAGTGAATCCAGGAGAGGGCAGTGTCACAGAGCCCAAGAGGGCTCAGAGTCTGTAGGAGAAAGGGATGGTCAACAGTGTCAATGGCAGCAATAAGTAAGCACAACCCAGGTTCTGAACCAAAAATGGGCCGGCACTTAAGCTTTTTATTCTTGCTTTTCGAATAAAGATACCAAGAGAACAAAGAAAAATTGATAATAAGAATAAATTAGAAAGTTGCTTAAAATTGCATGCTTTATCTGAATTATGAACGTTTAATTTTGACTAGACTATTCCTTTAACGTGCTGCTTTACTGGATACATTTTTTTGAGTTGATCAATTTCTGTATTTATTGAGATAATTAAAAGCTGCATTTCTGAGTGCGCTTTGATTCTATGTGTAGGACACCATGCCCATATTTCAGCTGACAGAAGCACATCTAGAATAGTGCATTAGACTGGTTTAAGCAGCTTGCGGTTCAGATCCCAGCTGAAACCTATTTATGTGATTTCCTACCAGAAAAGCTTTGCATGGTTCAGATATGTAATGGTTTTTCAAGGTAGGAACCATAAACAGCCTTTCAGAAACAATTAAGCTGGCTAATTACATTTTCTTTAACAGCAATAACTATCCTAATGGAAAACAGCTAAATTATTTTGATCTCTAGTTTCAAGTTTATTTCCCAAGAGATCTCCTGTTAAAAAAGAAAAAATGATTTTTTTATCAGTTGACATTTTAGGAACACAAAAAAACTCTGTAAACAAAAAAGTGCATGTTACATCATCTAGCAAAATCCTTCCAAAAATGTGTTAAAGGAACAGTATACACCAATGTTCATATAACTGCATGTAATAGACACTACTATAAAGAAGAATATGCACAGATACTGATCTAAAAATCCATTATAAAACCTTTTAAGAACTTACTTAGAAGCTCCCAGTTTAGCTCTGTTGATGAGGTTAGGCTGGGACACTTACTGAAATGGGCTGAGAAAGCTGGAACAGGCAGAACCTTCCCCCTCCACTGCATATGAAGAGACCCATTACACAAACAAAAGCAGCAGGAATCTATAGACATCAGTATACATCTGATACTGTGGGGCTTAGTTAGGAGTCTGAAAATCAGCACAATGAAAAATAAACAAAATTATACATTGTTACAAAAACACTTCCAGATGGGCTGTATAAATGGATCATCTACAAAACATTTATGCAAAGAAAAATCTAGGGTGCGATCCGATATATGGCGCAGGTTTCGGCGCAAGCGTGGAAACCTCCGCCGCTCCCGGACCCCGCCACCAGCTATATTAAATGTCTTACCCCCTAATCTGACCCCCCTACACTGCCGCCAGCTACATTAAATGTCTTACCCCCTAATCTGACCCCCTACACCGCCGCCAGCTACATTAAAATGATTACCCCCTAATGTGATCCCCCTACACTGCCGCCACCTACATTAAAATGATTACCCCCTAATGTGAGCCCCTACCCCGCCGCCACCTACATTAAAATGTTTACCCCCTAATGTGAGCCCCTACCCCGCCGCCACCTACATTAAAATGATTACCCCCTAATGTGAGCCCCTACCCAGCCGCCACCTACATTAAAATGATTACCCCCTAATGTGAGCCCCTACCCCGCCGCCACCTACATTAAAATGATTACCCCCTAATGTGAGCCCCTACAGGTAAAAGATCTGATTACTTTGGGGCAATGCCCCGCAAAAGGCCCTTTTAAGGGCTGGTAATAGAGCTGATTACTTTTAATTTAGTTTAGGGTAGGGAAATTTTTTTATTTTGGGGGGGATTTGTTATTTTATTAGGGGGCTTAGATTAGGTGTAATTAGCTTAAAATTCTAGTAATCTTTTTTTATTTTTTGTAATTTAGTGTTTGTTTTTTTTGTAATATAGATTAGTGTATTTAATTGTATTTTAGTTTAGATAATTGTAGTTGATTTAATTAATTTATTTATAGGGTAGTGTTAGGTGTAATGGTAACTTAGGTTAGGATTTATTTTACAGGTAATTTGGTAATTATTTTAACTAGGTAGCCATTAAATAGTTATTAACTATTTAATAGCTATTGTACCTAGTAAAAATAAATACCAAGTTGCCTGTAAAATAAATATAAACCCTAAAATAGCTACAATGTAATTATTAATTATATTGTAGCTATCTTAGGGTTTATTTTATAGGTAAGTATTTAGATTTAAATAGAAATAATTTAGTTAATATTATTAATATTATTTAGATTTATTTTAATAATAATAATAATAATTATGTTAGGGGCTGTTAGGGTTAGACTTAGGTTTAGTGGTTAATATATTTAATATATATTTAATATAGGTGGCGGCGGTGTAGGGGTATTAGATTAGGGGTTAATAATTGTAATATAGGTGGCGGCGGTGTAAGTGGGTCAGATTAGGGGGTAGTACATATAATATAGGTGGCGGCGGGGTGGGGGGCTCACATTAGGGGTTAATGTAGTTAAAATAGGTAGCGGTGGGGTAGGGCGCTCAGATTAGGGGTTAATGTAGTTATTATAGGTGGCGGCGGTGTAGGGTGATCATATTAGGGGGTAATATAGTTAATGTAGGTGGTGGCGGGGTAGGGGCTCACATTAGGGGGTAATCATTTTAATGTAGGTGGCGGCGGGGTAGGGGCTCACATTAGGGGGTAATCATTTTAATGTAGGTGGCGGCGGTGTAGGGGGCTCACATTAGGGGGTAATCATTTTAATGTAGCTGGCGGCAGTGTAGGGGGATCACATTAGGGGGTAATCATTTTAATGTAGCTGGCGGCGGTGTAGGGGGTCAGATTAGGGGGTAAGACATTTAATGTAGTTGGCGGCAGTGTAGGGGGGTCAGATTAGGGGGTAAGACATTTAATATAGCTGGTGGCGGGGTCCGGGAGCGGCGGTTTAGGGGATAAGCACTTTATTAAAGATTGCGGTGGGGGATTGCGGTTGACAGGTAGATAGACATTGCGCATGCGTTAGGTGTTAGGTTTTATTTTGCAGGTAGTTTAGGGAGTTACGGGGCTCCAATACTCAGCGTAAGGCTTACTATGCTTTCGCCACGTAAGTCCTTACGCTGTATATTGGATACCAAACTGCGCGGGTTTGGTATATCACTCTATGGGCCAAAAAACTACGGCAGAAGGGTGAAATATACGAGCATAACTTCTATGTTACGCCGTATATGTGATACCAAACCAGCACAAAATTTGGCGTCACCGGCTTTTGCGGGCAACGCTGCATATCGGATAGGGCCCCTGGTGTACAATATCCCTTTATGATTTTTCACTCAGCTCTAACTTTATTTGTGGTACTGTGAGTTAATTGGTTGAGAAAAAATATACATCATAGAACTTTTTTTACTTAATATAGCAGAGTTCCTAACTGTGCCAAATTTTGTGAAAGTAATGTGGTTTAAAGGGACACCAAACCCCAATTTTTTATTTCATGATTCAGATAGAGCATACAATTTTAAGCAACTTTCTAATTTACTCCTATTATCAATTTTTCTTCATTCTCTTGCTATCTTTATTTAAAAAGCAGGAATGTGATGCATAGGAGCCAGCCCATTTTTGGTTGAGAACCTGGGTTATGCTTGCTTATTGGTGAGTAAATGTAAAGCCTCCAATAAGCAAGCGCTATCCATGGTGCTGAACCTAAAATGGGCTGTTGTTTAAAATGGTATGTTCTATCTGAGGGGCCGGTTATAAAAAAATTGCTGGTCTGGAGGCATTTTTCCAACACTCGCAGGGGCAGCCCTCATGAAATTCTATAAAAAAAGGCGTCCTTGCAAGTGGTAAGATGTCTCCCATAGAAATGATGAGAGCTCTTTGCTATGTAAAATATTGCAATGGAGTACACAGGGAGAATCCAGCTTATGTTTAAACTTTAATATTATGCCTAAAACAAAGTTTAAATGATGCTGTTTTCAGTGCACTATACCTTCACTGTTATTTTCATATGCATAGGTTTTCCTTTCAGAGTAATTAGTGTTTTGAGTATTTTGATTAAAAAAACAGTGAGAAATGTTTAGATAAATCCGCTGGGATTTGAGAGTCAATTTCATACACGGCCAAAGAAACGCCCATGTTGAGCCCATTTTATGATTAAACAGCAAAAACGCTTTGTGTTTTGTGCTTCAAAGTATGAGTTTCTATGTGTTTTTTGCACATCCACACTGTCAGAAAAAATGGACAAAAATTGTACCTTTAGGGGTACAACAGCTTATCACTGGGGAAGTACCCTCAAAGGTACACCCACTGTAACCTTTAATATGGGTACAAATTAGTACCCTTGCAGATTGTACCCTTTAAAGGCAAATATGTACCTTTGGTGACTAGATTGGACCTCAGTGTTATGGTACCATATTGTACCCTTAAAAAATGGTGCAAATCTGGCCTTTTAAGGGTACTGCCCCAGTGACAAGCTCTTTGTACCTCATTATGGCAAATTTTTACTTAACACAGTATATTACAAATGCTGTCCCATTAGATTTTTATATAACATTCAAATATGCATTCATTTAATGTGTACTTTTTCAGACAGTATATCAATAGCAGTGCCAGTCCACACTGTACTTTAAAAAAAGATTGGATACTGTATATATAGCAAATTCAAAGACTGCTACAAAACCACATGAAAGAACCAGGCTAAACAACCAGTTCCTAAAGAATAACAACATCTTGCGTATCACTCTGTACTAGACTCTAAAAACACCCCATTTAATTTAGGGTGACATGCCACATAAAACATAAATATATAGAAAACATCATAATAATAAAATATAACTCTAACGAAAAGAAATGGGATTCGGGGGAGGGATAAATGATAAAACTCACAACCATACATTAAATTGTCACTCTATGCAAAATATATGCAAATGAGTCTATTTCCCTAGTTCACATTTTGGTGATGAACCTGCTACCAAATGATGGAGCTGTGTTACACATGTCAAGGAACTTTCAACCAACAGATGGTGCTATGGCATGTGACTGGGGAACAATTACAATTTTTTATTTCTCCAACATTGGTGTGTCCGGTCCACGGCGTCATCCATTATTTGTGGGAATATTCTCTTCCCCAACAGGAAATGGCAAAGAGCACAGCAAAAGCTGCCCATATAGCCCCTCTTCAGGCTCCGCCCCCCAGTCATTCTCTTTGCCGCTCTGAACAAGTAGCATCTCCACGGAGATGGTGAAGAGTATGTGGTGTTTAGTTGTAGTTTTTTATTCTGCTATCAAGAGTTTGTTATTTTAAAATAGTGCCGGTTTGTACTATTTACTCTAAAACAGAAAGGGATGAAGAGTTCTGTTTAAAAGAGGAGTATGATTTTAGCAGCAGTAACTAAAATCAATTGCTGTTCCCACGCAGGACTGTTGAGCCCAGAGAACTTAAGTTGGGGGGAACAGTTAGCAGACTTTTCTGCTCAAGGTATGACTAGTCCATTTTCTAACAAGACTGTGTAATGATAGAAGACTGTCATTTTCCCTCTTGGGGATCGGTAAGCCATTTTCATAGATTCTTAACAGAATGAAGGCTTATTATGGGCTATACACTGGTTGACACTCTTGTGGGCTAAATCGATTGCTTTATTTAAGTTTTTTTATGAAATCTGAGGTGATTTATAAAACTTTTATTGTGGGGGAACGTTTTTAGGCACCAGGCAGTTGTTTAGACACCTTTCCAGTCAGGAAGGGCCTTTCACTATAGTAGGCAGAGCCTCATTTTCGCGCCATAATTGCACAGTTTCTTTTGGATGCAGTGCATGCAGCTGCATGTGAGAGGGTCTGGTGATCATTGAAAACGTTCCTGGAAGGCTTAATTTGGTATCGTATAACTCTTAAGGACAGGTGAAGTCGCAGCAAACGCTGTGGCTGGGACTGTAGTGGGGTTAAAAATTGTTATTTGATTTAACGGCTCCGGTTTCCTCATTTAAGGGGTTAAAAGCTTGAAATTTGGGGTGAAATACTTTTATTTTTATTTATTTTATTTTTTTTATTTTTTTTAAGCATTAAGACACTGTGGTGAAAATTTGGTAAAGATTGGATATTTCCTTCATAGTTTTTCACACATTCAGAAATAAAGTGTGCTCTGTTTAACATTAAAAGAGACAGTAACGGTTTTGTTTTAAAACATTTTTTTTGCATTATTAGCCTGTTTAAACCTGTCTAACATGTCTGTACCTTCAGATAGAACATGTTCTGTATGTATGGAGGCCAAGGTGGTCCCCCCTTCAAATGTATGTGATAATTGTGCCATGGCGTCCAGACAAAGTAAGGACAGTACTGTCACATTTAATAAGGTTGCCCAAGATGATTCCTCAAATGAAGGTAGTGGGGATAGTTCATCATCCTCTCCTTCTGTGTCAACACCAGTTATGCCTGCGCAGGCGACCCCTAGTACATCTATCGCGCCAATGCTTGTTACTATGCAACAATTAACGGCAGTAATGGATAATTCCATAGCTAATATTTTATCCAAAATGCCAGCATTTCAGAGAAACCATGATTGCTCAGTTTTAAATACAGTGGAGCAAGAAGGCGCTGACGATAGTTTATCTGTCATACCCTCACACCAGTCAGAAGTGGCAGTGAGGGAGGGTTTGTCGGAGGGAGAACTTTCAGATTCAGGAAGAATTTCTCAACAGGCAGAACCTGATGTTGTGATGTTTAAATTTAAGTTAGAGCATCTCCGCGCATTACTTAAGGAGGTGCTATCTACTCTGGATGATTGTGACTCTTTGGTCATTCCAGAAAAATTGTGCAAGATGGACAAATTCTTAGAGGTCCCGGTGCACCCTGATGCCTTTCCGATCCCTAAAAGGGTGGCGGACATAGGGAATAAGGAGTGGGAGAAACCAGGCATACCCTTTGTCCCACCTCCTATATTTAAGAAATTGTTCCCCATGGTCGACCCAAGGAAGGACACATGGCAAACAGTCCCTAAGGTTGAGGGGGCAGTTTCTACCCTAGCCAAACGCACGACTATTCCCATTGAGGACAATTGTGCTTTCAAAGATCCTATGGATAAAAAATTGGAGGGTTTGCTTAAAAAGATTTTTGTTCAGCAAGGTTACCTCCTCCAACCAATTTCGTGCATTATTCCTGTCACTACGGCGGCGTGTTTCTGGTTCGATGAACTAAAAAAGTCGCTTAATATGGAGACTCCGTATGAGGAAGTCATGGACAGAATTCAATTAAGTTAGCTAATTCCTTTATTTTAGATGCCGCTTTGCAATTAGCGAGATTAGCAGCGAAAAATTCAGGGTTTGCAATTGTGGCGCGCAGAGCACTCTGGCTAAAGTCTTGGTCGGCGGATGTATCTTCCAAGACAAAATTGCTTAATATCCCTTTCAAAGGTAAGACCCTTTTTGGGCCAGAATTGAAAGAAATTATTTCAGACATCACTGGGGGGAAGGGCCATGCCCTCCCACAGGATAGGCCTTTCAAGGCTAAGAATAAGCCCAATTTTCGTTCCTTTCGCAATTTCAGGAACGGACCGGCTTCTAACTCTGCAGCCTCTAGACAAGAGGGTAACGCTTAACAGGCTAAACCAGCTTGGAAACCAATGCAAGGCTGGAACAAGGGTAAACAGGCCAAGAAGCCTGCTGCTGCTACCAAGACAGCATGAAGGGGTAGCCCCCAATCCGGGACCAGATCTAGTAGGGGGCAGACTCTCTCTCTTTGCTCAGGCTTGGGCAAGAGATGTTCCAGATCCCTGGGCACTAGAAATAGTCTCTCAGGGTTATCTTCTAGAATTCAAGGAACTGCCCCCAAGGGGAAGGTTCCACATGTCTCGCTTATCTTCAGACCAAATAAAGAGACAGGCATTCTTACATTGTGTAGAAGACCTGTTAAAGATGGGAGTGATACATTCAGTTCCAACTGTGGAACAAGGTCAGGGGTTTTACTCAAACCTGTTTGTAGTTCCCAAAAAAGAGGGAACTTTCAGACCAATTCTGGATTTAAAAATTCTAAACAAATTTCTCAGAGTTCCATAGTTCAAAATGGAAACCATTCGAACAATTTTACCTACAATCCAGGAGGGTCAATATATGACTACCGTGGATTTAAAGGATGCGTACCTACATATTCCTATCCACAAAGATCATCATCAGTTCCTAAGGTTCGCCTTTCTGGACAAACATTATCAGTTCATGGCTCTTCCATTCGGGTTAGCCACTGCTCCCAGAATTTTCACAAAGGTGCTAGGGTCCCTTCTGGCGGTTCTAAGACCAAGGGGCATTGCAGTGGCACCTTATCTAGACGACATTCTAATTCAAGCGTCGTCTCTTTCCAAGGCAAAGGCTCATACAGACATTGTTCTAGCCTATCTCAGATCTCACGGGTGGAAGGTGAACATAGAAAAGAGTTCCCTGTCTCCGTCAACAAGAGTTCCCTTTTTGGGAACAATAATAGATTCTTTAGAAATGAAGATCTTCCTGACAGAAGTCAGAAAGACAAAGCTTCTAAACGCTTGTCAAGTTCTTCACTCTATTCTGCAGCCTTCCATAGCTCAGTGCATGGAAGTAGTAGGATTGATGGTTGCAGCAATGGGCATAGTTCTTTTTGCTCGAATTCATCTAAGACCATTACAACTGTGCATGCTCAATCAGTGGAATGGGGACTATGCAGACTTGTCTCCACAGATTCAAGTAGACCAGATGACCAGAGACTCACTCCGTTGGTGGTTGACCCAGGATCACCTGTCTCAGGGAATGAGTTTCCGCAGACCAGAGTGGGTCATTGTCTCGACCGACGCCAGTCTATTAGGCTGGGGCGCGGTCTGGGATTCCCTGAAAGCTCAGGGTCTATGGTCTCGGGAAGAGTCTCTTCTCCCGATAAACATCCTGGAACTGAGAGCGATATTCAATGCTCTCCGGGCTTGGCCTCAACTAGCGATGGCCGGATTCATAAGATTCCAGTCAGACAACATGACGACTGTAGCTTACATCAACCATCAGGGAAAGAGTTCCTTGGTGATGAGAGAGGTATCCAAGATCATCAAATGGGCGGATGATCACTCCTGCCATCTATCTGCAATTCACATCCCAGGAGTATACAACTGGGAGGCGGATTATCTGAGTCGTCAGACATTCCATCTGGGGGAGTGGGAACTCCACCCGGAGGTTTTTGCCCAGTTGACTCAATTATGGGGCATTCCAGACATGGATCTGATGGCGTCTCGTCAGAACTTCAAGGTTCCTTGCTACAGGTCCAGATCCAGGGATCCCAAGGCGACTCTAGTGGATGCATTAGTGGCGCCTTGGTCGTTCAACCTAGCTTATGCGTTTCCACCGTTTCCTCTCCTTCCCAGGCTCGTAGCCAGGATCAAACAGGAAAAGGCCTCTGTGATTCTGATAGCTCCTGCGTGGCCGCGCAGGACTTGGTATGCAGACCTGGTGAATATGTCATCGGCTCCACCATGGAAGCTACCTTTGAGACAGGATCTTCTAGTACAAGGTCCATTTGAACATCCAAATCTAGTCTCTCTGCAGCTGACTGCTTGGAAATTATACGCTTGATTTTATCCAAGCGTGGGTTTTCAAATTCAGTGATAGATACTCTGGTTCAAGCCAGAAAACCTGTGACTAGAAAGATTTACCATAAAATATGGAAAAAATATATCTGTTGGTGTGAATCCAAGGGATTCTCCTGGAGTAAGATTAAAATTCCTAAGATTCTCTCCTTTCTCCAAGAAGGTTTGGATAAAGGGTTGTCAGCGAGTTCTCTAAAACGACAGATTTCTGCTTTATCTGTCTTGTTACACAAACGACTGGCAGCTGTGCCAGATGTACAAGCTTTTGTACAGGCTTTGGTCAGAATCAAGCCTGTTTACAGACCCATGACTCCTCCTTGGAGTCTAAATTTAGTTCTTTCGGTTCTTCAAGGGGTTCCGTTTGAACCTTTACATTCCATAGATATCAAGTTACTATCTTGGAAAGTTCTGTTTTTGGTTGCTATTTCTTCTGCTAGAAGACTTTCTGAATTATCTGCTTTGCAGTGTGATCCACCCTATCTTGTGTTCCATTCAGATAAGGTCGTTTTGCGTACTAAGCCTTGTTTTCTTCCAAAAGTTGTTTCCAACAAGAATATTAACCAGAAAATAGTTGTTCCTTCTCTGTGTCCGAATCCAGTTTCATAGAAGGAAGTTTGTTACACAATTTAGATGTAGTTCGTACTTTAAAGTTCTATTTAGAAGCAACAAAGGATTTTAGACAAACCTCATCTTTGTTTGTCGTTTACTCTGGTAAGAGGAGAGGACAAAAAGCTACTGCTACCTCTCTTTCTTTCTGGCTGAAAAGCATTATCCGATTGGCTTATGAGACTGCCGGACGGCAGCCTCCTGAACAAATCACAGCTCACTCTACTAGGGCTGTGGCTTCCACATGGGCCTTCAAGAACGAGGCTTCTGTTGATCAGATATGTAAGGCAGCGACTTGGTCTTCTCTGCACACTTTTGCCAAATTCTACAAATTTTATACTTATGCTTCTTCGGAGGCTATTTTTGGGAGAAAGGTTTTGCAAGCCGTGGTGCCTTCCGTTTAGGTAACCTGATTTGCTCCCTCCCTTCATCCGTGTCCTAAAGCTTTGGTATTGGTTCCCACAAGTAATGGATGACGCCGTGGACCGGACACACCAATGTTGGAGAAAACAGAATTTATGCTTACCTGATAAATTACTTTCTCCAACGGTGTGTCCGGTCCACGGCCCGCCCTGGTTTTTTAATCAGGTTTGAAAAATTTCTTTCTCTATACACTACAGTCACCACGGCACCCTATAGTTTCTCCTTTTTTTCTCCTAAACATCGGTCGAATGACTGGGGGGCGGAGCCTGAGGAGGGGCTATATGGGCAGCTTTTGCTGTGCTCTTTGCCATTTCCTGTTGGGGAAGAGAATATTCCCACAAGTAATGGATGATGCCGTGGACCGGACACACCGTTGGAGAAAGTAATTTATCAGGTAAGCATAAATTCTGTTTTTTTATTTTTTAAACTGGTTCTTAAACAGCTCTTGCTTATTTTATAGAGTTTAAAACAAAAAAAATTCTTTGTAATTTTAGTTAATATATTTGCTTTATGTTTAAGAGTTAACATCTTGATGCTCTAAATATAAACATTAAAATGTTAAGTGCTTGTTTGCTATTTAGAACCAGCTACACATAATCATTGACTATATGGTTATTAAGTTGTTTGTTTTTTTGCTTTGCCCACTTCTTGCATATTACCAACAATGATTGAACATAATTATTTCGCTGTACAACATGTATGTTGCATTCATTTTGGGTGACTGACAGTTATGTGAATATGAATAATTGAGGTTTACAAATGATATGGACTTGCAGGGTTTGGCAGCCTTGAACCACCCATCCCCCTCAACCATTTAGTCACACAAGTGATTGTACCTTTTTGGGGGGATTAAATGGTACAGACATGGACCCTTTGACAGTTGGAAACATATTTGTACCTTATTTACCGCTAAATGGTACATATTAGTTCCTTAATGTGTAATTATGATCCATTGAGGGTACAACCACAGCAGTTGTACCCTAAGTGTTCACAAACTAACCCCAACCGTACCCTTTTTTCTGACAGTGCAGTTTACTTAAATTACAATTTACTCTGTGCATATTTAATACTATTTACACCTGTGTAATTTACATGCAAATGTTACATTTTGATAAAATACAATTTTTGGGTGAACGATTTTGTTACGATTTTTGAGGCACCAGGGATAGAAAGGTCAAATGTGCATAGGTGCATTTCAATGTGAAATAAAAAAGTCTTTGCTATATACTTCCCTTAGCAAAAATGCTTCTAGTAAAAGTTGTTACTGTGTTTTCTGCGGCATATGCACATGTCCTGTGAGGGCTCGTGCACCAGTATGCATACACCGCACCTTCTGTGGGGGCTTGCATGGCACAGATTAAAGGGACACTGAACCCATTTTTCTTTCTTTCATGATTCAGATAGAGCATGACATTTTAAGCAACTTCCTAATTTACTCCTATTATCAAATATTCTTCATTCTCTTGCTATCTTTATTTGAAATGCAAGAATGTAAGTTTAGATGTCGGCCCATTTTTGGTGAACTTCCTGGGTTGTCCTTGCTGATTGGTGGATAAATTCACCCACTAATAAACAACTGCTGTACAAGAAACATTTTTGCTAATGAAAGTATAATGCAAAAATGCTTCTATTTTAAATTAAATGCATGTATGAATATTTCAATTTTAACCTTTCTATCCCTTCAACAATACAATTGTCCTGCCTATTTATGTCTGAATGGTTCAATTATTTGTTTTCTTTTTGGGTTTTTTAATTATGATTTTCATAGCGCTCCAGACAGGTACATTGGTATCTCTTCAATAAAAAAATACCTTGAGAACAAATAGAGAGAATAAAAGTAAATTGCAAACTTTTTTAAAATTGTATACTCTGTCAGAATCACAAAAGAAAAAAATTGTTTGTTTGATACCCCTTTAAGGTGCCAATTATTAAGGGAAATAAAACCATCATTTTTCTTCCATGATGTAGATGGAAAATACAAATTCAAACAACTTTCCAATTTTCTTATTTTATCAAATGTGCTTCATTCTCTTGGTATCCTTTGTTAAAGGAGTGTCAATGCCTTACTCTGAGCCAATGTCAGATGAGCAATCACAAAAGGCAGATATGTGCAGCCACCAATCAGTAGCTAACTCCTACTAGTGCATTGCTGCTCATGAGCCTACCTAGATATGTCTTTCAACAAAGCATATACATAGAACAAAGCAGACAGACTGTGGTTTCACTCTGGCCTCTGAAGAAAAGGTAAAGAGCTATGGAAATGAATATCTGTTATGAACTGATGAAGAGAAAGCAAAGAAACAGCATGAAATGTCAGCTTCTGTGTTGCTGAAAGTTACTGGAGATGTACAAAGTGAGCAACAGCAAAAAATAATTACACAATTTAAAGTCGTTTAAAATGGATATTTCTGCTACAGACTATTAACAGAAAGGGATTTTTATGCTTGAAAAGGACATTAAGTGAGGCCCGACTAGAGAATGAATCCTGTTCTAGTGAATCTGAAAAGATCTACAAACTTCCTAGCCATGTTCAGGTGCAGTAATCAGTCAGTGATTGTGTAGCTGAGTGTGCTGATTCCTCACACAGGGGAGAGAAGTCTGCAGTGGTAAAGCAAAGTAATACAGACATGGATGTTACAGATAAAGAGGCAATGATTCTGAGTAATGAGGACAATTGCTGTAAACAATACTAATACTACACAGTGTACAAAACTCCTGCAGCTTGTAGCAAACACAGTGTTGCAGCATAAACCAGAAGCTACAGGTTTGCAACAGTCACCAGTGGGGGATCTCACACAACTACATGGATCTGCTGTGGGAATTAAACCGTTTATAACTACAGCAATACCCGGAGCAGAGTCTGGTCACACAAATACTGTAATTACAGGATTGTATGGAGCTGCAGCAGACCCCAGTAAGTGTTTTGTTAGTGTTGTATCTTCTGCACCTCCTGTATTTAAAATACCCCAATAATCTGCATAGAGTGATCTGAAAAAAATGCTACTGGTCCCTTTTATGAATCACCTTCACCTTGCAGCTTGGAAGAGCCCAAAGTCTTTTTTTTAATTTACTTATGAAAAAATATTTAAAAAGGAGAAATATCAGATTAACCTTTTGTGGCAATCAGGAAGAGGACATTGGTCTGGAGTATGTGAGCCAGGTGCTTATTTAGAGAAAAGGAAATTATAGGCGTTAAAGGACTGTACCCAGCTTAACTAAGTGAATTCCCCTCCAAGAATACAATGTGGCAAAAGCAATGTGAAAAATAAACATAGAAACATAGATATTGACGGCAGATAAGAGCCATAGGCCCAGCAAGTCTGCCCGACCTTACCTAACAGTATAAACTTATCTAGTTCGTATAAAGTTAAGCGCTCGAAGCACGGGTGTGTCTAAGTGATGTGTAGTTAAACGTAAAATAAAGTGTCCATTCTGCAATCAATAAAATGATGTTATATAGGTAGTGTTTAGAAGATATTTATATATATATATATATATATATATATATATATATATATATATATATATATATATATATATATATATATATATCTCAGAACAGAGACAGAGGCATAGGTTTGGTATCAAAAGGAAAATTCCAAGTGGCAATTTATTATACTAGTAAAATCAGAGATGTCTAGATTTTTAAAACGATACAATGTAAAATAAAGGGACGTCTCCCTTAAATAATGTATAGATACATATAAAATAAGCATAAAAAACGATATGAAAAGTACTTGCGCTTTATCGAAAAGAGTAACGATGTCCCAAGATATTAGCTTGCCAACTGGCAAGAAAGTAACTGTTCAGTTGCAGGCCTTAATTGCCTGATTTGTGTGGTTGGCGTTACTGGTGGAAAGAAAAGAGCGCCTTTTTATGTAGAGATGATGTGACGTCACTTTACCATGGTAACCCCTATTCCTAAATCTGTAAGGAAGTCCTGGGGGATTAAAAGATAGTCTTTGCGCTCACAAAAATTGATAGCTTGGTTGTCGTTAGGAACGACTAGCAGGATCTTGAAATGTAGAAGTTGGTCTTTGCGGTCGCTAGTGGAGACTGGGTTATCCTTTGTTGAAGGACTTGGCGGTCGCAAATAGCGACTAAAACAAACATATGGATCCTTCCAGTTGAATATTAAGTGGTCGTTAGTAACGACTAGAGGATAATTGGATGTGTGAGAAGATCTTTGCGGTCGCTGGTAGCGACTGGGTTATCCTTTGTTGAAGGACTTGGCGGTCGCAAGTAGCGACTGAGAAATTCTTTAGTTGAAGGTCAGGTGGTCGTTAGGAACGACTAGCAGGATCTTGAAATGTAGAAGTTGGTCTTTGCGGTCGCTAGTGGCGACTGGGTTATCCTTTGTTGAAGGACTTGGCGGTCGCAAATAGCGACTAGAACAAACTTAAGGATCCTTCCAGTTGAAGATTAGGTGGTCGTTAGTAACGACTAGAGGATCCTAGGATGTGAAAGACGATCTTTTCGGTCGCTAATAGAGACTGGGTTATCCTATGTTGAAGAACTTGGCGGTCGCAAGTAGCGACTAAGAAATTCTTTGGAGACGGTCAGTTGTGTGGTCGCTAGTAGCGACTAGGAGTTTCTTTTGTACTTTTCATATAGTTTTTTATGCTTATTTTATATGTATCTATACATTATTTAAGGGAGACGTCCCTTTATTTTACATTGTATTGTTTTAAAAATCTAGACATCTCTGATTTTACTAGTATAATAAATTGCCACTTGGAATTTTCCTTTTGATACCAAACCTATGCCTCTGTCTCTGTTCTGATATATATATATATATATATATATATATATATATATATATATATATATATATAATCTTCTAAACACTACCTATATAACATCATTTTATTGATTGCAGACTGGACACTTTATTTTACGTTTAACTACACATCACTTAGACACACCCGTGCTTCGAGCGCTTAACTTTATTTTTCACATTGCTTTAGCCAGGTGCTTATTAACAAATTATTGGGACTTTATTCAAATACTGCTTATGCCCTATGTGCTCCATATTTAGAGCATAATGATATCAGTTTTAAGACATTGTCTCATCTAGAGACTTTCTGGCAGTAGTACAGAATGGTGAAATACACATCTGAGTGAAATAACTGTACGTCTAGTTACCAGGCTGGAGTCTGTGAGCATTGTATTTGATCATGAATCCATTGCAGTAGAGGACATAATATTGTGTCTGAAACGCCAGTGTGAAGTCCTTAGTTGATTGAATAAGATCTACAATGGTGATTATGCGAATGAAAGTTATTTGTTTGAAGTTAAGCTTTGTTTTTACAGGAAAATATAAGAATCTATATAGTGAAAGAGCCCAATGACAAGAGTACAGATTTGAAGTCTGGAAGTTGGAGCCTGGAATTTCCAGACCCTAGACCAATAATGGGATGACCAACCATAGGAGGCCGAGATAGCCATTGAATGTTTTGAGACTAATACTTTGGAAGTATCGCATTTGTTGGAATTTGATCATTCCCAAGAATCAAGAGATGGACTGTGATATAGGATCAGGAGCCGTGGACAGCAGTAGAATGTACACAGTCCAGCCCCTTCTAATGTTGAGATGGTATCTCCTTCAAATAATAGACCTTCATCAGTTTTAAGGGGGTAAGAAATCTAAAGCAATTAAGAAATCTATATCTGAACAGTCTTGTAAAGAGTGTTTTCTGTATTTCATAGACTTGTCCAGGGACAAACCTTTCCTAAAACTAGTTTTAAGTATGTTCTTGCTTGTAGGAAAGACTGACTATGAGGTGCATCATTTTGTTCCTTTAAAACTGATAAATGTGGGGGTGTAGCAATATTGTTTAAAGTTAATGATGTATATTGTCATCAGATCCTGGATATAATGCCAGTATTATGTTTATTGTTAGATGTATGCATAAGTAATCGTGAGTATTATTTGATTAATTCATAAGGTCAGAAAAAAAAAAGTTTGAATGAAAGGAACTTTTTACAAATGGTTGACCATATTTGCATACTTAAAAAAATGTTATATTAACAGGAAATTTTAACTATACTACTCTTAGCCAGTATATGAGGAATTGTGAAACTTTCCATATGATTCTAATTTCCTTAATCTTATGTGTAAACAGGCAGAGCTAAAATATGGGTCAGCCCTTAAGCTTACATTCCAGCTTTTTCAAATAAAGATACCAAGAGAATGAAGATAATTTGATAATAGAAGTAAATTAGAAAGTTGCTTAAAATTGCATGCTCTATGTGAATCATAAAAGTTTAATTTTGACTAGACTATCCCTTTTAAGTTCTCGTGCTCCCCTTTTTTTTTTAAGAATGCCAAGTGTTTGTAGTGCCCAATATTTTCATAATTCGAAATGTAGGAATAAACTTCAGAAACCTTTTCAGTTGTGCAAGCAAATAAGGTTTTCCCAGCAGTTATTTACTAAAGTTAAGGCTGCAATGAGGAATCTAAGCTATTGTTGTTTAACCCCTTAATGACAGGTTCCGTACAGAGTACGATGTCTGTTGTTAAGCCTTTAAGGACAAACCCTTTATGGCGGCTGTGTCCTGAGTTGTTACAGGGCAAGTCTCACTGACAGCGGTAGGGACCCCCCTATTTCTGCAAGAGAGAGGCGTTGCAGAAGTCACTTAATGGATGCCAACAGGATAGCATTTGCAGGGATATAGTGTTCCTGTGATCATATGCTTGTGAGTTGGGTGCTTCCATTACCTGATACATGCTGCAATCAGTATGTATCTCATGCTGTATCTCATGCTGTTGCTGGATGCCTGCATGTGAGGCTATCCAGCAGCAGTACAGTCAAATATGACAGATACTGTTTTTAAAATCATTGTCACCGCTAATAACAGAGTTTGTTTACCTATAATGGAGCATAGATACTGGCAGCTGCAATGCATGCTGGTATCAGGTTCCCTGGGCAATCGCTGGATGGCTCAGGAGTGAGTCCAGTGATGCCCAACAAAGTGCCCCATGGTCATGTGATCACACGTCAAAAATGACAAGCCATTGTATACTAATGGCTCTTGACCCTCTCTTTTTCTCCCTGTGAGCATGTATGTGAATAAGTGTTACATTTATTTTAATAAATAATACTTATATATTTTTAATTTTTATTTTAATAACTTTTTTTTTAGTCCTTGATTTAATTTTATGACTTTGGCAATTAAAAGGTTCAATTTAAAATGTCGAAACGCCTCTAGGGAAATACCCTGGTGTGTCTAGTTTCTCCAAATATACATATACTTTTGCGTAACGGTTTTGGATAAGGTGACCACTATTAAGCTTATTCCAAACATAGCAAATTTTAGCGTTAAACCAATAATTCCATTGTGGTAATTTAGCCTATATTTGCTATAAAACTAGAACACGTGGAGGCATGAGGCATTCCTAAAATCAGGACAACATATTACATCTATTTGGACATATTTTCCTTAGTTTTGTAGAAAAGGTTATAAAGAAAACTGCAAAAATGTGTTTTTCTCCCCATTTTTTTCAGTATTAAATGAATATTTCTTCTTATTGTGTGTACAAACCCAAAAGTTTCCTTTCTTTATTTAGATAGAACATACAATTTTAAACAACTTTCCAGTTTACATCTATTATCAAATTTGCTTCAGTCTCTTGGTATCATTTGTTGAAGGAGCGGCAATGCACTACTGGTTTTTAACTGTACACATGGGTGAGCCAATGACAATCAGGATATATATATATACAGCCACCAATCAGCAGCTAGAACCTAGGTTCTTTGCTGCTCCCAAATTTACCTAGATAAACTTTTCAGCAAAAAACAAGAGAAGGAAGTAAATTGGAAAGTTGTTTAAAATTGTCTGCTCTGTCTGAATCATTGTCTAATTATGGCTTTACTGTCACTTTTTAATGTTGATTGTAATTATGTTATCTATTTTGTGTAAAAGACGTAGGAGAGAGAAGATTATTAAAGGGACATGAAACCCAACATTTTTCTTTCATGATTCAGATAGAAAATACAATTTTTAAACAACTTTCTAATTTACTTCTATTATCTAATTTGCTTAATTCTCTTGGTTTTATTTGTTGAAGGAGCAGCAATGCACTACTGGTTTCTAACAGAACACATGGGTGAACCAATAACAATTGTTGTATATCTGCAGCCACCAATCAACAGCTAGAACCTAGGTTCTTTGCTGCTCATGAGCTTGCCTAGATAAAGTTTTATGCAAAGGATAACAAGAGAAGGAAGCAAATTAAATAATAGAAGTAAATTGGAAAGTTGTTTAAAATTGTATTCTATATCTGAATCATGAAAGAAAAAATTTGGGTTGTATGTCTCTTTAAGTATTACTAGGTTAAAACATAAGAGTTTTACAGGGATATTAAACCCAATTTTTGTATTTCTGTATACCAATTTTTGTATCATTTTTTTTTTTCTTTCTCTCTGTGTCTTTATTTAAATGTAAGCATAGGAGCCTGCCTATTTTTGGTTCAGCACCAAGGTAACGCTTGCTGATTGGTGGCTACATTGGCTTCCACCAATCAGCAAGCACTACCCAGGTACTGAACAAGGAAGGGGCCTGCTCCTAACCTTAAATTCCTGCTTTTCAAATAAAGATACCAAGGGAACAAAGAAAAAATGATAATAGGAATAAATTAGAAAGTTGCTTAAAATTGTATGCTCTATCTGAATCATGAAAAAATGGGTTTAATATCCCTTTAAGTATTGACCAAGAAAAAGCATTTGCTAAAGTCACTTATCTTTACTTTACTTCAGTATGTTGGGGCAAACTGCATGTGTAAAGTATATTGCTTATGATGATATTACTTTGTTTCCTCTGAATCTAAATTTAAATGTAAGTTTGTGGGGGGGGGGGGGGTTTGGGTTGTTTTTGGTTGTTTTTTTTTTAGAGCATCACAATCTCGTTTGAACAAATTAGTGTAAAATGGTTCCCTGATGTTACTGAGGAAAAAGACAGCTTAAATACATTTATTATTCAACCCAAGTTTGTGCCGAGAAAGTTAATAGATGGAAGTTCATGGAAAATGTCTTTCTTAAAAAGGCTGCATATTATAAAGACGTTTTTAGCTTTAGCTTTGGTCTTTATTTAAGTTTTGTTTTTCCTCCTCCTTCAGCTTCTTTGGGGGAATTGCCTCAATATTCTTAAAAGAAATGTAACTTACTTATCTAGAAGAAAAGGTTTAGGTATGGTAAACCCAGAGCTGTTTTTATCCCTTTTTCGTTTTTTATTTTTTTTATTTAAAGGGACACTGAACCCAATTTTTTTTTCTTTAGTGATTCAGATAGAGCATGCAATTTTAAGCAACTGTCTAATTTACTCCTATTATCATTTTTTTCTTTGTTCTCTTGCTATCTTTATTTGAAAAAGAAGGCATCTAAGGTAAGGAGTCAGACAATTTTTGGTTCAGAACCCTGGGCAGCACTTGTTTATTGGTGGGTGAATTTATCCACCAATCAGCAAGAACAACCCAGGTTGTTCACCAAAAATGGGCCGGCACCT
Source organism: Bombina bombina (assembly GCF_027579735.1). Lineage (NCBI taxonomy): Eukaryota > Metazoa > Chordata > Amphibia > Anura > Bombinatoridae > Bombina > Bombina bombina. The sequence goes on from NC_069505.1 coordinate 69,455,602, forward strand.
AAACTTTCATTCTTGCTTTTCAATTAAAGATACCAAGAGAATGAAGAACATTTGATAATAGGAGTAAATTAAAAAGTTGCTTAAAATTGCATGCTCTATCTGAATCACGAAAGAAAAAATTTAAGTTCAGTGTCCCTTTTAAATGCATCTTTTCAAAGGGTCTGGTCAAATTTTAGTGAGTTTTCTTTTTATAAATGTGTTTTTGCAGAGGTTAGGCTGTGGCTGGAAGCAGCTAAATTGTAAGCAATTCCTAATAAATTGTTTGTGTAATATACTTTATTAAATAGTATCTTTATTTTTTAATAAAGTAACTGCAATTAGCAGCTTTGGGGGCTAATGTTGCCAGCTGTAGGGTGTTAGAAAAATAAAACCACACTGAAAAGTGCCTTTACATTGCAGTCTATGGAAACTGTGTGTTCCCTGTAAATATATATGTATATGCTTATATATATATATATATATATATATATATATATATATATATATATATATATATATATATATATATATATATATATATATATATATATATATATATAATATATATATTTACACGAAAGTGATATTCTGCGCTACACTTGTAATCTAGCCCTATATTTGTAATGCTTTAAATATTAATAAAAATGGTAATTTAAATAATCCTAAACACCTCACAAGTTTAGAGATACATAGTGGCTAGTAGGTCTGTGTATTAAGAGGTTTTTGATGCCTCCGAATGTAGAAGGCTGGTGCTTTTGGCGATCACCTCTTTTTTTTGCTTGTTAAAGTGCAACACACTAAGATCTATTTATATCTTTCTTCCATATTCAGAGGCATCAAACACCTCCTAATTCATAGGCCTAGTGGCTAACTTTTTATAGGAAACTTTTGTCTGTAAGAACGTGCACCATGGCAGTTTATTAGATAAATGTTGTCCCAGACCTTGGGATAATGGAGAAAATGGAGCATTTCTTAGTAGATTGTGTTTTTGCTTAGAAAGTATGGAACACATTGGTTATTTTATTGGGGATCTCTGGTTTGGTTATAAGATCATATATGGCATTTTTGTAAAATCATATACTCCCTGATTCTTAGACTGATTCATTCTTTTATAAGTTATCATTTGTGGTCAGCTCAGTGTTAATTAGACATTTTGAAAGTGACAAGAGGGCATTTCACTGTTATGAGTAGGTACAGTGTGTGTGTGTATGTGTATATATGCGTGTATGTGTGCATATAAAATATATACATATATATTTTTTTTAATGTGTGTGTGTGTGTGTGTAGATTACTCTATAGCAGTGTTTTTCAACCAGTGTGCTGTGGCACACTAGTGTGCCGTGAGAGATCCTCATGTGTGCCGCGGCAGACTGACAACAGTGCGGGGGTGTCCCTCTTTCAAATTTTGAAATATTGGGAGGTATGTGACAGGCTCATCAGGCATCATTTACATCCATGACATTGACATTCATTCACAGACAATCATTATGATTGTTTGTGAATGAATGTCAATATGTCATGTATAGTTTGTAGGAGGCATGGCATGACAGCACAGTACAGTACAGTGTGTGTGTGTGTGTGTATATATATATATATATATATATATATATCCTGTATTAGGCTACAATGTGTGATTTTGTAATATTTTGGGATGGTGGTGTGCCACAGGATTTTTTAATGTAAAAAAGTGTGCCACGGCAAAAAAAAAAGGTTGCAAATCACTGCTCTATAGAACTGCATAAGCAAATATGTTTGTCTGTATTAATATGTATTCTTAATTATTTCCTAATAAATGTAAATAGTTTGTATATTTTTGTAAATATGTATGTTGGGATTTTTATCACTAAAATATCTTGTATTTAAGCAAGTGAAAGAGATACAATACATTACAATTGGAATAACAGAGGGGTGCCTCATGTGTAGATCAATGGTATCACAAGCAAAAGAACATCAGTAGAGGCCAAATTGGTACTCACATGTGACAATAGCACCCTTATGTGCTGGTGGTAGCAAGCTGATATCTCAGGGTGTATCAGCTAACCCTTCTCCTGGTTTCAGACTGGAAAATAGGATGCAAATCCAAGGAACAATTGCCCCCAGGATGTGGTTCCAACATATAATAAGGTGCTTGCCCTTAGCTTTGTTACAAATGGTTTATTAAAAATCACATTAAAAACAGTTACAGGGGCAACGCGTTTCTTGTCTTCTAACGTCAGTTTCATCAGGCAACAATGGGAATCATATTTTAAAAATCATATGAAATTAAAAATCAGTAGTATTTTACAAATAATTAGTCAAATCTGGTCTAAAATATGTAGTACATATATGGTGCCCTATCTCCAGAAACAAAAAAATAACAAATCCAAAGGCAGAATGGCAGGAATAAAACCATCAAAGGAGAAAAACAAAACAAAAAAACATCATGCAATCATAGTGCTGCTCCTTGTTTTTTTTTTTTTTATATATATATTTGGATTTTGGAGCAGGACCCTTTAGCAGCTTTACACTTATTATTAAGAAACATAATTGCTGAATTGATACTTTGATTATTGCAATCAGTGAGCCATATGGCTTATAAAATGGATGTCACAGTAAAAAAAAAAAAAGAGGAAGGGGGGGGGGGGTTACTGCAAGAAATTGCAGAATTTGGGGTACAAAAAATTACATTTTATATTTAATTGTTAGCAAAAGAAACAGAGTTTATATTTTCTTGACATAAACATTAGGATAAAGCAATTATACAAAGTTTACCATCACTTTAATAAAAGCTAGAGTGTTACCTACCATTATGGTGTGCCACGGAGGATGCAGCTATAAGTGCTTGATAAGTAAGAAGACCACAAACTTCACATCATTTTAATGTTGTATGTATTCATGAAAATGATCAGAAAGTAATTGAAATAATTTTCTTTAGCCATAAGGGGGTTAAATGCTTAGAACAAAACTTATCAAATGATTAATCTACAAAATTCCCCATGGAATGTAATTATGATTTTCAGTAGAAAGTTATACATATGTTTTTCTAAGTGATTGTGAACATGAACAACGTCATACCTTTTTATTTACCAAACTATTGGGTGCTTGAGGTTCCCAAATCTTCATTTATATAAATTGTGGAAATCTCCTAGAATGTATCTTTCAGTGATCTATTCTCATTTATTCATTTAGCAACTCTAGAGCTCTGTCTTCATCTGCCGCACCTCCTCTGCCAATCCCTTCAATACCTTCCTCTTGCCTCCAGGATTAAACGCACTCACTCTGACTTATAAAGCCTTCAATTGCATTGCTTCACCCTACATCTCAGACCTTGTCTCCAGATACTCTCCCTCCCGACCCCTTCGCTCCGCTCATGATCTCCTCCTCTCTTGTTACCTCCTCACATTCCCGTTTACAAGATTTCTTCAGACCGACTCCCATCTTATGGAACTCTCTGCCTCGCTCCACAAGAATCTCCCCTAGTTTTAAAAGCTTCAAGTGCTCCCTGAAGACCCCTACTGTTCAAGGATGCATACAACCTACACTAACCTTCCTATCTCCACTGCTATCCCCTTAAACCCCATAGCATGTAAGCCTATGAGCCCAGCTGTTTATAGTCCATATTCATAAGAGCCGACTACAACAGTGCAACTCTGTATACCGCCTTTGTTCATAGCGCTGCGGAAACTGTTAGCGCTCTACAAATACCTGATGACGATGATGATGATAATAACGATCATTTAGAGCAAGGATAAGGGGAAGACTGGACAAGAAGGGGTTAATTAGCACTCATTCCTGTAATTGTTAGTAACTATGTTGAAATATTCAACTAATGTGAAGGGATATAATTAAGTTAAAACTTATATTTTATTAAACCACTATTTAAAAAAGAGTGTAAATTACACTCTCACCATTACAAGGATACCCCACACTAACACTCCACACTGTTACCAATGAATGTCACACTGCAATATACCCAGACAGTGGACACAGGTTCCACCACCCCCCTGTATTCCTGGCCAGTAACAGGATACGCTGGCTTCAGGTGACAGGGATGGCTTCTATTCTGTGTATACACGTCCCTTGCGGTGGATTACCTATTGCATTGGTAAACTGAATAGAAAACGTTAAAAATACTTATATTTAAATAAGCATGTGGTAAAGTTGGGCACAAACGCGTTTCGGCCGAGTAGCGGCCTTTCTCAATGTGCAATTGAATTTTGACAAGACGAGTGAATCGCTCACAGCACCCTATAAACCAATCCCCTATTAAATCCGTCCAATTGTAGCGTGCGTTTGAAGCACGCCCATCTTTCAACGAATCACGAGCGGTTCAGAACAGCGTGCTATATGCTAGCTGATTGGTCACTAGTAACTGGATGTAAGCCCAATCAGGAATAGCGAAATGCTGTCCACGCGCGTTGGGAGGGTGGCTATCAATAGTGCTATGTGTGCGATCACTATAGTAAATCCGATTCTATGTGCACCCAAAGACAACTCAAAGAGCTTATAATATTCTGGACATAGATATTACCATTACAATGAGCAAGTATCATGTCCAAAATATGTCATAATATCAAGATTATGAGCTAAAGCTCATTTATGGAATTTTGTTGTTGCCGTTTGCACTAACGGTATATCAGTAAAAAAGCATATAGTACTTATTAGGATGTAAAGAAATTGTTATGTTCGGTCTTTGCTAAATCATTCCAATACTCATTTTAATTGTGTCAGTGATAGAATTACCAATATATAGCCGTATACACTATTGAGTATTACACTCTAAATGCTTCCTATTTGAATATATAGGTCCTTTTATTAAGAATGTATGACATGCATTATAATATAGGGCATGAGAGTACCTAGGTATAGATCAGTACATATTGGTAGATAGGAAGAAAAGCAACTTAAACACTATATGGTAATATAATATCCATTATATAATTATGTTGACAATTTCATACAATGATCCGTTGTGCATCTGTATTATCCTATATTGAAATTTTTCTGGGTGCACATTAGAATTCGGTTTACTGATGATTATCAATTAGAATAAATATTTAAGCAATGATAAAGTTGAAATGTACAGAACAATTTTTTTTTAAAGGAATGCCCAAAAATTATTATTCTCATTCATGCCATTAGGCATGACAGCATTTAGGTTAAAGATCCATCTCGCCTCTTTTTTCAAAAGGGCTTGTTCCATATCCCTGCCACGTATTCCTGGGCGTAATGTTTCCAGTCCCCAGAACTTTAAAAGTATTTGTTTTTCCTTCATGACAGTGTAGGAAGTGCCTGGCAACACTGGTAATTTGTTTGCCCTTTTCTACATCCTTTGCTGCGTTCCTAATGTTGCTTAGGTGCTCAGTGATTCTAACCCCCATTTGTCTAGTGGTCATACCTACATAAAAACAATTGCAGCTGCATGATAGACAGTAGATCACATTAGATGTCTTACAAGTAATGTGATTCTGAATAGTCCATTTTCTGTTAAATCTATCCAACATATATTTCTTTTTAACCATATATGTGCAGTTTTTACAATTGCCGCATGCTATAGATCCCTTGTAGATCGGGGCTTTTTTGGCATTTCTGTCAAAATGACTGGATGTTAGTTGATCACTGAGGTTGTTTGCACGTCTATAGGTGCATAAAGGATTCTGTGGGATAATGGAGTTAAGCTGTTCATCTAGTTGTAAGATATGCCAATGTGTGGACAGTATATTAGATACCTGTTGGCTTTGGTTGCAATATGTGGAGATGAATCTTAATGGGTTGGAATTGGATTGTAACTTTTTGGGTCTCAAAAGTTCCTCCCTATTTTTGTGTAGTGCTTTCTGATAGGCTCTCTTCAGAGACTTTCTAGAATAACCCCTTAGAAGTAGTCTATTCCTTAGTTCATTAGCAGCCTTTTGGAAGGATTCTAGTGATGAAGAATTTCTGCGAATCCTTAAATACTCCCCAGTTGGTAAACTCCTAATAGTATTAGGGTGATGGAAACTGTTAGCATTAAGGATATTGTTCGTAGCTGTGGGCTTTCTAAAGGTTTCTTTCTCTAGATTATTGTTACTCTTACGAATAGATAAATCTAGAAATTCTACCTTGCCATCATCACAAGTCATAGTTAGATATAATCCAAAAGGATTGTCATTAAGGATAGCAATAAACTCATGGAGTAATTCTATAGAGCCCTCCCATATGAACAAGATTTCGTCTATATACCTGGACCAGTGGGTGATGTGTTTGGTAAACTGTAAAAGGTTCTTATGAAAGACCACAGTTTCCTCCCACCAGCCCAGGTATATATTTGCGTAAGTAGGGGCGCAAGATGTCCCCATCGCAGTTCTGCATATTTGAAGGTAGAACTTTCCATCAAAAACAAAGTAGTTGTGTTCTAGTACAAATTCTAACAGGTTAGAATTTGTACTAGAACACAACTACTTTGTTTTTGATCCCTTTTTCCTACCATATTATCTTCACAGTGCCAGATTAAATTGTTTCTCTATAGATAATAACGATCATAACAGACCACAATTAAAGTTATTATTTTGGTGACTTTTGTGGCTTGGCACAAATGTTCATGAGATTCCCTAAACGTTCCTCTATACCCTCACTTTTATTTACGTTACACAATCCAGACTTCCCTGTGGACCTTGCATATACTCCATAATATCACATAAGCACAACTGACATGCTTCCTTTTCTCTCTCTTTTGATGTCCGGTAGACTTAAAGGGACATTCAAGTCAAAATAAACTTTTATGATGCCGAAATAACATGCAGTTTTAAGACATTTTCTAATTTACTTCCATTATCAAACTTTGCAGTCTTTTTATATTCACACTTTCTGGGGAAGATCCTTCTGAGCATGTGCACAAGCTCACAGGGTATACGAAAAAATTGTAGAAAAAATAAATTTGTCATAAAATTAAGAGTAAGTCATGGGGGTAGATTTATTCACTGTCGGGCGAACATGATCCACTGTAGAGAATCATGTCCACCCAAAATTACTAAATGCCAACAGCATACACCGTTGGCGGATGAGTTAAGGAGCAGTGGTCTTATGACTGCTGCTTCTTAACTTTGTTTCTGGCAAGCCTAAAGGCTTGCGCAGAAACATCTGCATTTGCAGTTTAAAGGGACAGTCAACGCCAGAATCTTATAGTTTAAAAAGAAAGATAATCCCCTTATTACCCATTCCCCAGTTTTGCATAAACAACACAGTTGTATAAATAAACTTTTTACCTCTGTGATTACCTTGTATCTAACCCTCTACAAACTGCCCCCTTATTTCAGTTCTTTTGACAGACTTGCATTTTAGCCAATTAGTGCTCACTCCAGGGTAACATCACGTGCATGAGCTCAATGTTATCTATATGAAACACATGAACTAATGCCCTCTAGTGGTCAAAATGCATTCAGTTTAGAGGGAGTCTTTAAGGTCTAAGAAATTAGCATATGAACCTCCTAGAGGTTCACATGCTAATATGAACAAAGCAAAATTGGTGATAAAAGTAAATTGGAAAGTTGTTTAAAATTACATGCCCTATTTAAATCATGAAAGTTTTTTTTTTTTGTACTTGAATGTCCCTTTAATAAATATACCCTATTGTCTTTTTATCACTTACTTGTTAATTATGTAATTCTACTGCTTTCAGTGTTCCTTTAAACAAAAATCAGAAATTGAAAATACAATTGCTAACCTCTATAAACCACAATCATCAACTAAATCATTTTGTTCTCAAACGTTGAGAAAATTAAACATCTCATTGCAACCTATATCATAAGAAAAGAATCCACCCCTTCTCTACCTCTCATACATTCGTCATATACTGTTAACTCCATCTTCATACAATAAAGAATGGTTTCCCCTCTCAGGGCCTGATAATCTTAAGGTCTCTGGACTGGCAAGATTTTTAAGGAATATTCGCCAGTACTTCTATTTGCCTGTTAGAATGATCAAAAGCCACTTTTTACTCTTGAAACAGTGTCTCGCTAAGGGTGTATACAGCATTTTCGTATGCAAGGAGATGCGTACATAATTTTAAAACTAATACAAAACAAATAATTGAACCATTCACAGAAAAAATCGTATTTTATCAAAAAAACTTAAATTACAGATGATTAAATCTTATTAAATATGCACAGCGTAAATCATAATTTAAGTACACTGGATGCACAAAAAACATATAGAAATGCATATTTATAAGTACAAAATACAAAGTCTCTCGAATCCCAGTGTAATTATCTAAACATTTCCTCCCAACAGATCTGAACAGAGAAAAGGAAAGAGGCGCCGTATGTGTGACTCGGTAACCAACAAGGAATAAGCACATAGAAGACTAGCTGGTCTGGTGCAGAAAACCAGCCTGCCCCTATTGGCACCATTGGGTGCCTTTACGTCATGTGAGTACCCTGTGTCTTCTATGTGCTTATTCCTTGTTGGTTACCAAGTCACACATACAGCGCCTCTTTCCTTTTCTCTGTTCAGAACCGCCCACTATCATTGGTGAAGTCAGAGTGCTGCCTCATCTGTATGGATTGACCACAAACTTATTTCTCAAGAACCCTTGGCATCATAAGGACCCTTTTTGGGACTGAGTGACTGTATGGACGCTACAGCTCATGTGTTATTCATTAGAGGTCTTGGTCTTGTATGAGACACTCCCTCCATTATGTTACATTTTTTATTTTTGTTTATTATTGTATATTAAATCACTATGTTGAGTCTGTGTATTTATATAGGTATTCTGGTCATCATATATAGTGCCTCCTATACGGCTCCTAGACCCTTCGTTACTCCCAACAGATCTCACTGCTTTTTTTTTTTTTTTTGCAACTTAAAATGTGGCAAGTTTTTATGAAAGTACTCAAAGCACGAATTACTCTGAAAGAGAAAAAAAAAATATGCATAAAGCGAGTAAAGTCTACTGAAAATAGCGTATTTTGATTTATTTTAGGCATAAAACTAAAGTTTAAAAATGACAATTTCTTCCTGTGTACTTTGTTCTCCATTGTGAACTTTCACATAGCAGAGAGCTCTCATTATTTCTATGGGAGGCAGATTATCACGTGCAGGGACAGCCCATTTTCTTTGAAATTGCACAAAAATTGTTCCTAGAAATCTAAATGTGTTTAATTATTTTCAGGACACTTCCAAATATGCCAGTTCCTCTAAAATACTACATACCCCCTGCAATATCCTCAACAGATTGTTGGAGGGTCTGTAGACATACAGGTTCCATGCAGCCAATCTGGTTTCCCTACTCACAAATACAATCTTTTTGGTCTTAAATTCTATTATTATTCAAAAAAATTTATACATTGAAATCTACTACTATTTACGTAATACCTTGTTGCTCATGCCTTACTGACTATTTGGGAAAAAGAGAGAAAGCAGAACGAGGGAGAGAAAACACAGAGAGAGAAACTAAAGGGGAAGGGAGGGGGAGAGAATAGAGAGAACACAGAGGATGGGAGAGAGAGAACACACTGGGGATGGTGTGAAAGAGAGAGAAAACAGAGAGAGAATGTGGGGTAGAACAGAGGGGCTGAGAGAAAACTGACGGAAAGAGAACAAGGGTGGCAAGGAGAGAAAAGAGGTGGTAGAGAACACTAGGGGGAGATAGAGAATGGTGGGACAGAAATGGGAGTAAACAGTGGGGGAGAGAAAACAGCAATTTCTTCTGCTGCTATGAAAACCTAATTTCTCATCAGTCGCCCACAATCCCCCTGTATACAGTTTTTTTGTTGTTCTTTTTTTATGGAAATAAATAATTAATATTCCCAATGCTTTTGCATTAAGGCTCACTTACCCGGCTCCATCTCTAGCTACAGCTAATTCCCATGCCATAGCTGTGCATGTCACATAGACGGCCAGTAGCCCACTGGCACTGAATTGTAGGCATTAGTGCGGTATAATATTTTATTACTGAAAACTTCCTGTGCATTCAGTTATGGCACTTGCCCCCCTATGAGCCAGGTTAGACCATTGGGCAGTTCCTAACTAGCACTTCTTGATCTAGGGGTGGCCAGAGAGGTTATCTAAGTTCTGAAAAAGAGGTGTGTGGACATTTCCACTTAGGGGTGTACTCACTTTTGTTGCCAATGGTTTAGAGATTAATGGCTGTGTGTTGTTATTTTGAGGGGACAGCAAATTTACACTGTTATACAGGCTGTACGCTCACTACTTTACATTGTAGCAAAGTGTCATTTCTTCAGTGTTGTCACATGAAAATATATAATAAAATATTTACAAAAAATGTGTGAGGTATATTCACTTTTGTGAGATAATGTGTGTATGTATATGATATATATATATATATATATACACACACACACACACACATATATATATATATATATATATATATATATATATATATATATATATATATATATATATATATATATATTTATATTTATACACACACTATATATATATATATGTGTGTATGGTGTGTGCAGCACTCCAAATTTCTTTTTATGATTTTATTACAAGCAGTGAAATACAGGCGACGTTTTGGGCTTCTGCCCTTTCTCAAGCCAAGTGATTAATACATCATTCAAACCCACCTTTTATAGGCTGTGCATGTGACAAATAACTGGTGTAGTGTGTTTCAAAAAAATGTTTGAATATTTAAATTTTAAAGGAACAGTATCTGTTGCAACATTTATCATCTTTTCTACATTTTCTTCAAAAACATAGAATTGTGTAACCTTTGTGTTCATTAGAAAAAAATACACTATATAAATAAACAATATAAACCATTAATCGTGAATTACGTGTAGTTATTTGTTAGTGCATATGTTGAAATAATAATTACTTTTTTTGTGACATTAAAAATTTTTTTTAAAACTAACAAATAAATTCTAATCTTGCAAGACCATGTTAGTTTCATGATGGATGTTAAGGAGGACATTAATGCAAACAACTATAGCTACTCTTGGCTAAATATAGATACAATATCATAATACATTTTACAAGGGATAAATTCCATGTGAACTACATTACTATTTTGTTCCAATCTTGATTTCATAATCTGATCATTTTTTGTTGATTAAATATTCTTTTCCTGTAATCCTTATTTCTTATGTAAATCTTGATCTAGGTTATAAGGAAAAGAATTTACAATTATTAGTCACAATTTACAAGTTAAAGGGACAAGAACAAATTATAATCTTTATTTAGTCCTTTAGGATACATGTTTTCTAATCTATTAATCCATATTACTTCTCTCTGTTGTAATTTTCTTGTCCTATCCTGACCTCTTCTTTGTGTTGGAACATGTTCCAATATTTGAAATCTTAATTGATTTACATTATGATTTTTTTCTTTAAAATGTGCTTAGACTGGAAGATCTACAATACCCTTACATATAGTGTATTTATGCTGAGTAAGTCTGTCCTTAATTTTTTGGGTGGTCTCCCCTATATAAATAAGACCACAAGGGCATTTTAATAAATATACCACATAGTCTGATTGACAAGTATATAAACCATTAATATTGTACCGTTTCCCTGTATAGGGGTGTACAACTTTATCCCCTCTTATAACACTACTACAGTGTGAACATTTATAACATGGGAAAGTACTTTTCTTACTTGATGTTAACATTTTAAATTTACTACTTCCTATGTCTGTTTTAACTAAACAATCCTGTAAATTACTAGGTCTTTTATACGATAACAGTGGTAAATTTTGAAACTCTTTTACTTCTTTATAACTATGAGATGCGGATGATTGCCTGAACGGTCACATGTACAGATGGGAGTCTTGTGAGACGAGAGGATACAGAGGTGATGTCAGACGCCAAAGCCGTCGAGGAAGAGAACGCTCCACACGATCAGACACCAGTGATACATCTCGGAGTAATTCAGCAGGGACAACACCACAGTCCCAATCTTCTTTTTGCAACAGGTGGCGAGACAAGACGGAGGAGGAGGGGCGGTCAAAAGTACCAGCGGAGTCGCAAGTCAGCCGCCAAGAGGACGTCGGATGAAACGGTAAATGATTTAGTGATAAACATATCACAAGTACTGTTCACTGAAAGGGAGATTAACTTGTTAAACAGAGGTTTGGGCTTTTGCCCAAGTAATACTATTAACTTTTTGGACTTAGACATTGAATTGTATAGATTCTTTAGAAATTTACGTCTAAAAGCACATTTTTCTAGAATGTCTGAAAATATTCCTCATGGTAATGTTACTAATGTTGAAATTATCTAATTATAACTTGACTGCTAAATCTGAATTTATGCCACCAACAAATTATCATCCAGTGGAAACATACATTACACTTGTCAATAGGGACATGAAGAACCTTAAACATGATATCAGAACACATAAAGGGATATCAATCAAATATAATTTGACGGTAGAGGATAAGAAATCTTTAAGGGATATTGTAAATAATCCAGATATTATCATCAAACAAGCCGATAAGGGCGGAGCAATCTTAATAATGGATAAAGCTAAATATGTAGAAGAGATCAACAATCAATTAAGGGATATAGAGGTATATGAAAAATTAGAAAACAATCCTTTAAAATCTATACAAAAGGAACTTATGATGATTGCTCAGAAAGCTTTTGAAAACCAAATTATTGACCACAAGTATTTAATTAAGAAGAATGCATTACCCCTTTAATATATATACTCCCTAAAATTCATAAAAGCATTGTCAACCCCCCAGGCCACCTCATAGTTGCAAGTATTGACTCCATCTTATCTAATGTAGCCACATTTTTTGATCAAATTTTTAAACCTATAGTATCCAAATTAGTGTCATATATAGAGGATTCTACTGAATTCTTGAATAAGTTAAATAAGATTACATACCATGTTCATCAACGTCCTATATTAGTTACATTAGATTTTAAAAATCTTTACACTAGTATCCCCCATTTGGGAGGTATAAAATCGGCTAGACAAAATCTTATAATGGAGAAAATATATACTGACTCACAGATTGATTTTATAATTGAATTGCTGACATTGGTGCTAAATAACAATTACTTTCTATTTGGAGATGTCTATTATAGACAAGAGGTGCACCGCAATGGGTGCTAATATGGCGCCACCATATGCAGGCTTATATATGGGAACATATGAACAAGAATATGTATATCCAAATGAATTGTTCAGAAAATTTGCTAGCGTATGGTGGCGCTATATAGATGATGTCTTCATGATTTGGCTGGGGGACATAAATAACCTGAATTTATTTCTTACACAAATTAATTCCAACTCTGCTAATATTGAATTTACTATGCAATATGATGTGAAATGTATTAATTTTCTTGATGTGACAATATCTATAGAAAATGATACTTTTAAAACAGACATTTTTGTCAAAAAAACAGAAATACTTTTCTGTCTTACGACAGTTGTCACCCAGAGAATACTATAAAATCTTTACCTAAGTCTCAATATACAAGAGTAAAACGCATTGTCAGTGACAAAAAATCTTGTAAAAATAGATTACAGGAAATGAGTAAAAAATTTGTACAAAGGGGCTATCCTAAAAAAATATTAGAGAATGAATTAAATAAGGTTAACTTAATTTCACAAAATAAACTACTAATCAAGAAATCAAAAACTTTACAGATGGATAGGATTCCTTTTATTAGTACATATGTTAACAGTAAACAAATAACTGGCATAGTTAGAAAACATTGGCACATCTTAAAAAATAGTTATAAAGAAGTAAAAGAGTTTCAAAATTTACCACTGTTATCGTATAAAAGACCTAGAAATTTACAGGATTGTTTAGTTAACACAGACATAGGAAGTAGTAAATTTAAAATGTTAACATCAAGTAAGAAAAGTACTTTCCCATGTTATAACTGTTCCCACTGTAGTAGTGTTATAAGAGGGGATAAAGTTGTACACCCCTATACAGGGAAACGGTACAATATTAATGGTTTATATACTTGTCAATCAGACTATGTGGTATATTTATTAAAATGCCCTTGTGGTCTTATTTATATAGGGGGGACCACCCAAAAAATTAAGGGGACACTTACTCAGCATAAATATACTATACGTAAGGGTATCGTAGATCTTCCAGTCTCAGCACATTTTAAAGAAAAAAATCATAATGTAAACCAATTAAGATTTCAAATATTGGAACATGTTCCAACACAGAGAAGAGGTCAGGATAGGACAAGAAAATTACAACAGAGAGAAGTAATATGGATTAATAGATTAGAAAGCATGTATCCTAAAGGACTAAATAAAGATTATAATTTGTTCTTGTTCCTTTAACTTGTAAATTGTGACTAATATTTGTAAATTATTTTCCTTATAACCTAGATCAAGATTTACATAAGAAATGAGGATTAAAGGGAAAGAATATGTAATCAACAAAATATGATCAGATTATGAAATCAAGATTGGAACAAAATAGTAATGTAGTTCACATGGAATTTATCTCTTGTAAAATGTATTATGATATTGTATCCATATTTAGCCAAGAGTAGCTATAGTTGTTTGCATTAATGTCCTCCTTAATATCCATCATGAAACTAACATGTCTTGCAAGATTAGAATTTATTTGTTAGTTTTAAAAAAATGTTTTAATGTCACAAAAAAAGTAATTATTATTTCAACATATGCACTAACAAATAACTACACGTAATTCACGATTAATGGTTTATATTGTTTATTTATATAGTGTATTTTTTTCTAATGAACACAAAAGTTACACAATTCTATGTTTATGAAAAAATGTAGAAAAGATGATAATTTTTTTTTTTTTAATAGTTTTTATTGAGGCAAATAAAGTTGTGACATACAGACATAATAAAAAAAACAAACTAAATAGCGTCACAGAATAAGTGAAACTGTAACATAAATAGTGCTGATTTCCAGCATAAAGATAGAAGATGCAAAAAAAACGGTTGTAAAGTCATAGTTAGAGTCCCAATCAAATGAAAGCCTCGTAATTTTTTGTGTTATAACGCTTTTCCAACAGCTATTGAACTGTTACCTATAAATTTAAACATAGTCAGATAGGATTGCAAATTTAAACTAACAGTATATATATAAAA
This sequence comes from Bombina bombina, assembly GCF_027579735.1. Lineage (NCBI taxonomy): Eukaryota > Metazoa > Chordata > Amphibia > Anura > Bombinatoridae > Bombina > Bombina bombina. Next base: position 69,470,609 of record NC_069505.1, read on the forward strand.
CTTGATTAGCAATCATACATAGAATTAAAAAAATGCTTCATGAATACTCAATCTAGGGCTTATTCTTTTTCACAAAATGTCAAGAATCCTATACATTCAATATGTTGTTACACATAAATAACCAGGAATGAAATAGAATCCACAGGATTGCTATCAGTATACGATTCTGTTTGCGGTATTTAACGAGAGAAACCGTGCAAACCACTGAGACTAATTACAAATCTCAGGGTGTAGAGGTGGGCGGGGGGGAACATAACAATAGGACTTTGTAAGCGGACTCTATGAGTCTATGAGTGGATGGCCTGTATGGGCAATTGTAATGGGCATATGTGATAATAAAACTCAAATATAGGCTGCTTAAGGGAAGCAATATGTTGTAGTGGGGATACTGATTAGGAGAAGAGGGGGGGGAGGTGGTAGTGTGCATATTTAAGTATCTATATATTTAGCAACTATAATAAGGATGTTGGGGAAAACCCATTTTATTTATGAGCAGTTACATGTCACTGGGCTCCCAGATGTATATGTAGGTCTGCACCTAGTGAGGACGGTGGGAAAGGAGATCCTGCTGCCCCGGCCGCTGGCAGCCCGACCCTTATAGAATAATATCTATGGTGCTAGCCTAAAGGAATACCTTAAGGGAAAGCTAGACCCTAGGGTAACATTATTGTATAACGGTCTGTTAAAGAATACATAGGAAGCATTGCTTTAATGTAAAACAAGAGTTATCATATCATATTCATGTATTCCCACATTAACTAACAAGCAAGTGAACAGTAGCAAACAGTACTTGCTCTATAGAAAGGGTTAAAGTGGTGAGCAATCTCGCAGATTGGCTCACCAAATAGGTTTAAACTATTAGGTAGGCGATACAAGTTTAGAACAAAATCTGAGCAGATAAATATCAGGGTAAGCAATTGAACAGCTGAATATTGCCCCTCTGTACATATATACTATGTCACCTGAATGTGGGCCCACCACCCAGGGACAGGAAGGTCATATCAATAACACACATTTAATGCCAGAGGAGAACACGATAAACTAGACCCTGGTATAGCTTAATTGTAAAAACATGTATGTGGCCACCTCAATGTTCGCCAGGGCAGTTAACTGTATATATAGCACGACAATATGTATAGGTAAACACTGTTAGGTTTGTTTTTATCCCTTGTGAACTAGAAGTTAAGGTCAAAGCGTGCCTGTGTGTGTGAAAAAAGTAATTACCAAAAGAGCTTGTATAAGGATTACTTTGCTCAGAATATATACAAATCCAGCTATAGCAGAATCTGTCTGCCAGAAAAGGGAATCTAATCTATATAATAGTAGTGAGAGGTACAAAACATACAAACTAAATAAACATATATATCCGGTTAATAACCATCATGCAGTTTTGCGCTTAAAGTATGAGACATATCCAAATAGGGCTGCAAATGGCAAACGTCAGAGTTTAAACATCTGTCAACATTCTAACAATAATATCAAAGAGTCCATACATATAAAACCTAGGACAAATAACAATAAGTAACGTGTCAATCATAGTGCCTGAAGGACCTGCTAGTGGACCCAGGCGCAATCAAACTTGAGATAAACTGTAGAGCATCTGAGTCTCTGAATTTGTGTCCAAGTACAAACACTCATCCCATGCCAGATCGTGGGGTTGGGCGGGCTCCTTGGACCGACTGCACCGACCAGCTGCATACTGCACCTCTGCTTGGCTGAAGTGCCAGAAGAAGTTCTGAGTGAGTGACCCGGATAGCGATCATGTCGCTACTACAAATGTCTTGGGATTCCTGCATGGACTGCTCCGGAATGTGGAGGTACAGTCTCTGAGCACCGCTCCTCAAACTGAGTTCCGATGTTGATCCCGGGCCACAGCGATCCCCTAGTGAACAGGGTCTCCTATAAGCAGGTGGAGAACAAGGCATCCGCTGGTCTTTCTTCCTCCAGTTTTGGATCTGGCTCAGCTGGCGCAGCTCTGCAACATAGAGTAGGGTCTCCGCTGTGTCACTGCATTTGTCAATAGTGGTGTTCAGCGTCACCCTGCCCACATCGCCTATTGTTTGCATTTGTAGTGTCAAAGTAGGAGGGAAACAGTTTTCAGTTATTTCGGTAGAGATCTTACCAATATGCATCTCTAAAAGCTGGTAGGAAGTCTCAATAAAGCCTAATGCTGTTGTCTCCCAGTCCTCAACAGCCGCCATTTTCCTAGCTAGGAAAGTTAAAAACTCAACTAATGCTGCTTCACAGGCTGCTCCAATATCTCAGATCGGTAAGCTAGGTGGTTATATCGAGTTACTATGCAGGTATTGCAAACTTTTATCCTTGACACTGCTAGTTTTGGGATCTTGGCTATTGCGCTAGTAATCTGTACCCTCGTGGATGTGTTGTGTCGGTTAGATGAAGGGTAGGTGAAGTTAGCAGAAGCCCAAACTCGTTCAGCAGGTTGCTGTATGAAAAGAGCCCATAAGGATTTCAAAATTACTGTGTATCCATACGAAAAGTCATGATTTTACCCTAAATATCAGGCATTTGAGCCGGAGCTCCTGTATTGCACGTCCTGCTTCTTGGGTAGTTTGCTCCGCCCCCCTAACATTCCTAAATTGTTTGGAATAACGTGCTTTAAAACATCAGGTATGATGTTGTATCGATCAGGTAGTGTAAGGGTCACGCCCGCTTCACAGTGACAGACCAAACTCCCCATTTAACGCACCGCAAACTCCCCATTTGCACAAGGTTGGATACCAAGCTAGCCATGTCTCGTTCCTTGTCCTCACTGATTTCATTGAAGGTCTCTTCCTCCACCCAGCCACGTACAACACCAAGGGTCCCCGTAAGGTGACAACAAGCCCCCTTGGGACGCTTGCTGTGTTTGGTCTTCCTCCTCCTCAAAGCCAAATTCCTCCTCTGACTCCTCTTCCTCACAATTCTCTTCCAGCATTGCTGCAGGTCCAGCAAGCGATACTGAAAAGGCTGTTTCTGGTGGTGATGGTGACCACAACTCTTCCTCTTCACGCTCATCTATGGCCTGATCCAGCACTCTTCGCAGGGCACGCTCCAGGAAGAAAACAAATGGTATGATGTCGCTGATGTTGCCTTCTGGGCGACTGACTAGGTTTGTCACCTCCTCAAAAGGACGCATGAGCCTACAGGCATTGCGCATGAGCGTCCAGTAACGTGGCAAAAAAATTCCCAGCTCCGCAGAGGCTGTCCTAGCACCCCGGTCATACCAATAGTCGTTAACGGCTTTTTCTTGTTGGAGCAGGTGGTCGAACATTAGGAGTGTTGAATTCCAACGTGTCGGGCTGTCGCAAATCAATCGCCTCAGTGGCATGTTGTTTCGCTGCTGGATATCTGAAAAGTGCGCCATGGCCGTGTAGGAACTCCTGAAATGGCCACACACCTTCCTGGCCTGCTTCAGGACGTCCTGTAAGCCTGGGTACTTATGCACAAAGTGTTGTATGATCAGATTACACACATGTGCCATGCACGGCACATATGTCAACTTGCCCAAATTCAATGCCGCCAACAAATATCTTCCGTTGTCACAAACCACTTTGCCGATCTCCAGTTGGTCCCGAGTCAGCCACTAATCCACCTGTGCATTCAGGGCGGACAGGAGTGCTGGTCCGGTGTGACTCTCTGCTTTCAGGCATGTCAACCCCCAAGACGGCGTGACACTGCCGTATCTGGGATGTAGAATAGTACCTGGGGAGCTGGGGGGGTGCCGTTGATGTGGAGCAAGACGCAGCAACAGAAGAGGACTCAGCCAAGGAGGTTATGGAAGAGTATGGAGTAGGAGGAGTAGAGGAGGTGGCAGCAGGCCTGCCTGCAAATCGTGGCGGTGTCACCAACTCCTCTGCAGAGCCACGCATTCCATGCTTGTCGGCCGTCAGCAGGTTTACCCAATGCGCAGTGTAGGTGATATACCTGCCCTGACCATGCTTTGCAGACCAGGTATCAGTGGTCAGATGGACCCTTGCCCCAACACTGTGTGCCAGACATGCCATTACTTCCTTTTGCACAATCGAGTACAGGTTGGGGATTGCCTTTTGTGCAAAGAGATTTTGGCCAGGTACCTTCCACTGCGGTGTCCCAATAGCTACAAATTTTTGGAAGGCCTAAGACTCCACCAGCTTGTATGGTAAAAGCTGGCGGGCTAAGAGTTCAGACAAGCCAGCTGTCAGATGCCGGGCAAGGCGGTGACTTTGTGACATTGGCTTCTTACACTCAAACATGACCTTGACAGACACCTGACTGTGGGCAGATGAGCAGGAATTGCTCAAGGCGAGAGACGGAGTGGTGGATGGTTGAGAGGGGGCAAGGAGGACAGCAGTGGTTGACGTGGCTGAAGATGCTGGACCAGGAGGAGGATGGCGGCTTTGAGTTTGTGTGCTGCTTGTACTCATGTGTTGATCCCATAGGCGTTTGTGATGTGCGATCATGTGCCTTCGCAAAGCAGTTGTACCTAGGTGGGTGTTGGATTTCCCACGACTCAGTTTCTTTTGGCACAAGTTGCAAATTACATTGCTGTTGTCAGAGACAGACACACACAAAAAATGCCACACTGCTGAGCTCTGCAATGACGGCATTCTGGTGGTGGCAACAGCATGCGTTGATTGGCGTGCTGTCTGGCTGACCCAGGGTGCTGATGCATGCTGTCTTACTGTGCCACTAGCTCCTTGCAACGACCTCCCCCTGCTTCCAACTCGTCTCCTCCTCCTCTCTGTCCCCCTATCTGAACTTTTCCCCCTGTTCATCATCAACCACTTCACTTGTATCTGACAACTCAGCAAAGTAAGCAGCAGCGGGTACAACATCATCATCATCACACCGTACGTCCATGTGTGTAATGCTGCCTGACTGAGACATATCCCTGTAATCTACATCCTCTGGCAATTATGGTTGTGCATCACTCATTTCTTCCAACTGATGTGTAAATAACTCCTCTGACAGATCAAGTGAAGCGGCTGTGGTGCTAGTGTTGGTGGTGGCGGCAGACGGGCGAGTGGTAACTTGAGAGGTGTCCGAAGCTATGCTGGAGGAGGATGGTGCGTCAAGGTTCCGAGCAGAAGCTGTAGAAGATTGGGTGTCCTGTGTTAGCCAGTCAACTATGTCCTCAGAACTTTTCGAGTTCAGGGTACGTGGCCTCTGAACACTGGGCATTATTCTAGGGCCAAAGGGAATCACAGCACCATGACGGCCCCTGCGGGGTGGCCTGCCTCTGCCTGTCATTTTTTTTCCGATTAGTGGTACTATGCGTGCAAGCTACTGTGAGTGGCACTGTGCACTGGCAGAAGTTGGCAGAGTAGACGCTGTAGGCCTGACACACGCTGGCAGACAACTAACTGCTATTCAATCTATTACAGTCAAAATTGTATTTTTTTTTTTTTTAAATGTACACTACTGTTACACCAGATATGAGTTGCACTGGTGTGACACTGTGCCCTGGCAGGCCCTGAAACGCACACGTGTGAAGGAAACTGACTGCTATTATTTCACACTCAAATTTCTAGTTTTTTTTTTAACCCCTTAATGACCGAGGACGTACGCCATACGTCCTCAGAAAAAATACAGTTAACGCTTGAGGACGTATGGCATACGTCCTTGGTTTGGAAAGCAGCTGGAAGCAAACTTGATCGCTTCCAGCTGCTTTCCGGTTATTGCAGGATGCCTCGATATCGAGGCATCCTGCAATAACAAATTTTACCCCTCCGGTGCAGAGAGAGCCACTCTGTGGCCCTCTGCACCGGGCATCGATGGCCGCATTCGTTGGTGGGTGGGAGCTGAAGTGGGAGGCGGGTGGGCGGCCATCGATGCGGTCCTTGTCAGAGAGGGGCGCACGTGCGTGCGCGGGAGGAGGCGGGCGCATGCACGGGGAGGGAGTGGGTGGGAATCGCTACACTACAGAAAAAAATGTTTTTATAAGTGGGAGAAAGGGGTGCAAAATATTTAGTACTTAGAAATCTAAGTGATCTGGGAGCGGGTGGGGGATTGGTCTGCCAGTACCGAATATGGCCCCCAATAAGGCAGAGGGGGAGGGTTAGGAAGCTGTTTTGGGGGGATCAGGGAGGTTGGGGGCTAAGGGGGGGATCCTACACAACAGCATATGTAAATATGCTAAAAAATATATATTAAAAAAAAAAAGATACCTTTTATTTTAGTACTGACAGACTTTCTGCCAGTACTTAAGATGGCGGGGACAATTGTGGGGAGTGAAGAGAGCTCTTTGGGAGGGATCAGGGGGTCTGATGTGTCAGGTGGGAAGCTGATCTCTACACTAAAGCTAAAATTAACCCTGTAAGCTCCCTACAAGCTACCTAATTAACCCCTTCACTGCTGGGCATAATTCATGTGTTGTGCGCAGTTGCATTTAGCAGCCTTCTAATTACCAGAAAGCAAGACCAAAGCCATATATGTCTATTTCTGAACAAAGGGGATCCCAGAAAAGCATTTACAACCATTTGTGCCATAATTGCACAAGCTGTTTGTAAATAATTTCAGTGAGAAACCTAAAGTTTGTGAAAAAGTTGACTATTTTTTTTAATTTGATCGCATTTGGCGGTGAAATGGTGGCATGAAATATACCAAAATGGGCCTAGATCAATACTTGGCTCCCTAATTAACCCCTGCACTGCTGAGCATAATACACATGTGGTGTGCAGCGGCATTTAGCGGCCCTCTAATTACCAAAAAGCAATGCCAAAGCCATATATGTCTGCTATTTCTGAAAAAAGGGGATCCCAGAGAAGCATTTACAACCATTTGTACCATAATTGCACAAAATGTTTGTAAATGATTTCAGTGAGAAACCTAAAATTTGGAAAAATTTAACGTTTTTTTTTTTTTATTTGATCGCATTTGGCGAAATGGTGGCATGAAATATACCAAGATGGGCCTAGATCAATACTTTGGGTTGTCTACTACACTACACTAAAGCTAAAATTACCCCAAAAAGCTCCCTACATGCTCCCTAATTAACCCCTTCACTGCTGGACATAATACACGTGTGGTGCGCAGTGGCATTTTTGCGGCCTTCTAATTATCAAAAAGCAACGTCAAAGCCATATATGTCTGCTATTTCTGAACAAAGGGGATCCCAGAGAAAAATGTACAACCATTTATGCCATAATTGCACAAGCTGTTTGTAAATAATTTCAGTGAGAAACCTAAAGTTTGTGAAAAAATTTGTGAAAAAGTGAACAATGTTTTTTATTTGATCTCATTTGGTGGTGAAATGGTGGCATGAAATATACCAAAATGGGCCTAGATCAATACTTTGGGATGTCTTCTAAAAAAAAATATATACATGTCAATGGCTATTCAGGGATTCCTGACAGATACCAGTGTTTCAATGTAACTAGCGCTAATTTTGAAAAAAAATGGTTTGGAAATAGCAAAGTGCTACTTGTATTTATTTCCCTATAACTTACAAAAAAAAGCAAAGAACATGTAAACATTGGGTATTTCTAAACTCAGGACTAAATTTAGAAACTATTTAGCATGGGTGTTTTTTAATGGCAAGAAAAACGGTATATAATATGTGTGGGTACAGTAAACGAGTAAGAGGAAAATTACAGCTAAAAGCAAACACAGCAGAAATGTAAAAATAGCCCTGGTCCCAAACAAATAGCCCTGGTCCCAAACGGACAGAAAATGGAAAAGTGTGTGGTCATTAAGGGGTTAATGTACACTACTGTTACACCAGATATGAGTTGCACTGGGGTGACACTGTGCCCTGGCAGGCCCTGAAACGCACACGTGTGAAGGAAACTGACTGCTATTATTTCACAGTCAAAAAAGTGTTGTTTTTTTTAAATGTACACTACTGTTACAACAGATATGAGTGGTGGCACTGGGCAAGTGGGCACAGTATACGCTGTGAGCCTGACACACATGCTGGCAGGCAGGCAACTGCAATTAGATTACACAGGGAAAAAAAAAAGCAGACTGATGTTCTAGCCCTAAAAAGGGCTTTTTGGGGTGCTGTCCTTACAGCAGAGATCAGATGAGACCTTCAGGACTGTAGTGGACACTGAATACACTAGCCTAGCTATCGATTTCCCTATTAAATCAGCAGCAGCTACACTGTCCCTCCTCTCACTAAGAATACAGCTTCCGAATGAATCTAAAATGGATGCTGTCCAGGAGGTGGGAGGGTCTGGGAGGGAGGGTCTGCTGCTGATTGGCTGGAATGTGCCTGCTGACTGTGAGGTACAGGGTCAAAGTTTACTCAATGATGATGAATAGGGGGCTGACCGAACATCGCATGTGTTCGCCCGCCGCGGCGAACGCGAACAAGCTATGTTCGCCGGGAACTATTCGCCGGCGAACTATTCGGGACATCACTATATATATATATATATATAGAAACTTTAGTGGAGAAGAGGCACACACAGGTCTTAAATAACAATCTTTATTTCATAAATTCAGTCAATGTTTCGGTCCTCGCAGGAACCTTTGTCAAGACTGTTCCCAGTAGTAGGTTGTGTTGTATAGTCAGCGGCACTGGGAACAGTCTTGACAAAGGTTCCTGCAAGGACCGAAACGTTGACTGAATTTATGAAATAAAGATGATGTTATTTAAGACCAGTGTGTGCCTCTTCTCCACTAAAGTTTCTACCTATCTACCATAGAGTGCACCCAGGCATATTTACGTACAGTGAGTGCTTGGATCCACAAACTAGGCTATATCTATCTATCTATCTATCTATCTATCTATCTATCTATTTATCTATCATCTATATAAGTGGATTATTACACAATAATTACTTGAAAATATAACAGCAATTCAATTGGCTGCCTTTTGCTTGTGTATTATATATCTTCCTTAGCCCACTCCTTCTCAGACTTCCTGCCTCTCTGTCTCCCCCAAGAGTCAAATTCCCTCACAAGCTGAAGTCCTATCATGCTATGGCCTCTAGTTATGAAGCTCCGTATTTACCTGCATTCGCCGGCCCAATACGCTCGCCTAACATCGCCGCCACGGACCTGAATAAGTTTGCCAAAGTTATCAAGAAAGCTATCAAGAAGCCGCGCGCCAGGTACGGAGCGATGAGCAGCGGACTGTTGTTCACTGACAGTCATCAATCTCGGTGCTCATCGGCTTCTTTGCAGCTTTCTTGCTACCCTGTCACTAAGCACCCACAATATACTATACAGTTTTACCCCCTAAACCGTCGCTCACGGACCCCGCCTCCACTATAATAAATATATGAAACCCCTAAACTGCCGCTCCCGGACCCCTCAGCAACTCTAATAAATACATTAACCCCTAAACTGCCGCTCCCGGACCCCGCCTCCACTATAATAAATATATGAACCCCCTAAACCGCCGCTCCCGGACCCCACCGCCCCCTACATTATACCTATTAACCCCTACTCTGCCTCCACATATACCGCTGCCACCTACATAAAGTTATTAACCCTTATCCTGCCGATCCCGGACCCCGCCGCAAATAAATTAAATGTTTAACTCCTAAACCGCCGCACCCAGGGCCCTCTGCCACCTACATTACATTTATTAACCCCTATCCTGCCCCCCCCTACACCGCCGCCACCTACAGTACATTGATTAACCCCTAATCTACCCCACCTACACCGCCACCACTATATTAAATGAATTAACCCCTAAACCTGTCTAACCCTAACCCCACCAACTTAAATATTATTTAAATTAATCTAAATAAATATTCCTATAATTAACTACATTATTCCTATTTAAAACTAAATACTTACCTGTAAAATAAACCCTAAGATAGCTACAATATAATTAATAATTACATTATAGCTTTTTTATGGTTTATTTTTATTTTACAGGCAACTTAGTATTTATTTATTTTATCTAGGTACAATAGCTATTAAATAGTTATTAACTATTTAATAGATACCTAGCTAAAATAACTACAAAATTACCTGTAAAAAAAATCCTAACCTAAGTTAAAATTACACCTAACACTACACTATCATTAAATAAATTAAATTAATTAACTACAATTAACTAATATTAAATAAAATTAACTAAAAATAACTAAAGTACAAAAAAAAAACAACTCTAAATTACAGAAAATAAAAAAAAAATTACAAGAATTTTAAACTAATTACACCTAATCTAAGCCCCCTAATAAAATAAAAAAAAGCCCCCCAAAATAATAAAATTCCCTACCCTAAACAAAATTACAAATAGCCCTTAAAAGGGCCATTGCGGGGGTTAATAAATGTAATGTAGGTGGCGGAGGGCTTCTGGTGCGGCGGTTTAGGGGTTAAATAATTAATTTATTTGCGGCGGGGTCCGGGATCGGCAGGATAGCGGTTAATAACTTTATGTAGGGGGCGGCAGATTAGGGGTTAATAGGTATAATGTAGGTGGCAGAGGGGTCCGGGAGCGGCGGTTTAGGAGTTCATATATTTATTATAGTGGCGGATTGAAAACCAGGTACGCTGGCCCGGAATAGTGGCGAGCGTACCTGCTAGTTCTTTGATAACTAGCAAAAGTAGTCAGATTGTGCAGAACTTGCGTTCGGAACATCTGTAGTGACGTAACCATCGATCTGTGTTGGACTGAGTCCGGCGGATCGTATGTTACGTCACTAAATTCTACTTTTGCCGGGCTGTAGGGCTTGATAACTACGGCGAATCAGCCTCGCCACAAATACGCTGCGAATTCCAGCGTATTTGCGGTTGACGGCTTGATAACTAGAGGCCTGTGTCTCTCTTTCATTATCTTTCTGTATCATTGTCTGTCTGTCATGCCATGTACATTGGCAGCATTAAAAAACCCATTTTGCAGATAACTGTGTGTAGAGCTATGGTTTATTTTGTTATTAGTCCCTTTTGAGTTTCCTAATGACCTAAATGTTCCATAAATGTATTTAAAACATGTCTTTCTAAATGTAAAGCAAAATGACAAAACCTGCAGTTTATTTAACAATTGCTTTTTATCATCTAAATACATTTTCAGCTTTGTTTAAAAACAAGTGTTTGACGTGTATTGTGCATGATCACAATTTAAAGGGACATTCCGGTCAAAATTTGAATGCACATAGAGGAATTACTTATTTGCTATATATATATATATATATATATATATATATATATATATATATATATATATATATATATATATATATATATATATATATATATATATATATATATATATATATGTATGTATATGTATTGGCAAAAATGCTTTTAGTAAAAGTTATCACTGTTTTAGCATTAGTATCTTTCTCTGCATGTGATGCATAGCTGGATATTCTCAGTGCACCAGCATTATAAATACTGCAGCTGCTCAGAGCTCCAAAGGGGCTTGTTTAATGTCGGCAATTAACAAATGGAGTAATTACAAGCACCTTAGGCTCTCTGAGCAAGTGCTGTGTTAAAATGCTGGTACACGGTGCATATTTAAATATACTTGTGAAACAGCTATAGCTTTTATTAGAAGCAGTTTTGCTAATACATGTACAGTATATTACAAAAATACTTCTGTTCAAAACTGAAATACATCCATGGGAATTCCAATTTTCACTGGAGTGTCCCTCTAAACCTTATTATCAACAATGAAATCTGATGGCAACTGTACATTAGAACATTAGGAGTGGTGTCATGATTGGGAAAGCTCAAATTCAAAATATCAGATGTTTTAAAAAATGTGGGAGAATCCCATCTAAAAAAGTAGCTGTTATAAACCCACTGAGAATTAGATTTGTGTGTGTGACCCCAATACATGGTTTCTAAGATTGTTCACATTCCTAATGTATTACACTATTACTGTATTAAAGGGAGAGTAAAGTCACATTTAAACTTAAATAGACTGGATAGAGAATAAACTTTTAAACAACTTTCCAATTTACTTCTGTTATTCATTTTGCCTAGTTTTCTCAGTATCCTTTGTTAAAAAGAATAATCCTTGGTGAGCTCAGGAGTCTGCCCATATCTCTAGCCATATGGCAGCTGTGTTGGCAACATTGTTCATAGCAGGTATGTCTGCTAAAGAAACATTCATACTTTTAAACTTCTATCAGCCTACCTAGCTTTACTCTTAAAGGATATCAAGAGAACAAAGCAAATTTGAAAATAGAAATAAATTGCTCACATGCTCTATCTGAATCGTGAAAGTTTAATTTTGACATTACTGCCCCTTTTTAAACCCTGTAATTTTCAATCAAATATCAATTTAAGACTATTGAAGCAGGGCTTGTCCTATTTTTAAATTTTATTTAATATCTTTATTGTTAATAACGTTATTTAGTCACTTTCAGAATATTTAATATAAATACCCACTGACTCACAATGCCTTTTAAAGTATTGCAGTAGTATGTATGCATATACTGTATATGTATGTATGTATGTATATGTGTATATATATATATATATATATATATATATATATATATATATATATATATATATATATATATATATATATATATATATATATATATCTGTGTGTGTGTATATGTGTGCGTGTGTGTGTATATATATATATATATATATATATATATACACACACACATTGTATTTAAATGAATTTGTTATTGACAGAGATTTTATATAAATATAAAAAAAAAATTTATTAACAGATGTTTTTTTATATATATAATAGAGATAGAAAAACAAATTATTTTTAATATATAAATCATATGGGTTATCGCAGAAGTCTTCTGAACATTTGATAACCTTATGTGTGTGCCTATTATGTGGTTGAGCCTTGAACAAAATGTAATACACAGCGAGGATGGATGGGTTGATTGAACAGTTTATACTCTGTGAAACCAATGTCCCAGTCTGTCTGTAGAGCAAAATAATCAGAGCACAAGTTCTATTACTTTAATGTACAGTATATGTTTAGCTCTGAGGTCACCCATCCGGAGATACTGACTTATATTGAATTGGACCCTCGCTGTGTGACCTGCTTTAAATCCTGATAAACATTATTGTGTGACCCAGAGGTAAGAAACAGTTTAAAGTAAAATTAACTTGATGTAGCAATATCATTATTATTAGATGGATTTTTTCTTTGCCTTTTGCAGTAAAATGTACAGCTGTTATTCACTAGATGGCAGTTGTGCATCTTGTTGGGGAAGGAATCCTACAAACTGCTGTGTTAATGGTTTTTACAGACATGATCTGTGTAACAGACATAAGGCATCTTTTCTGTGTTATTTTGGATGCAATTTAATTAGGAAATTAATTAAGGCCAATCTACCTTTCCCGGATTTCTAATGCACGTTCTTTGCACAAACACAGTAAGTAAAAAGTGTTTTTAAATTCATTATTTCTGGTTGGGAAAGCTAGTCACATCGTATAAAATCAATTACATTTTTAATGTATAAGATATAGAATTAAATGTGCTTGTGTGCATATGTATTTTTGGGTGTGCACATATGTACGTGTGTGTGTGCTTGATGGAAAAGGCACGTGTGTGTAAGGTTGCCAGGTGTCCAGTATTCAGTCGGACAGTCAAGTATTTCAGAGCACTGTCTAGTAAAATCATCACAAAATACTGGACACATAAATGTCCTAAAGGCCCGTGACATGCCATGTACGTTGCCGGTTGTTAAGGGTTTCCTTTCTATTGTGCCCTCCCTCCACTCTTCTGGTAACCAGAAATAGCGCGGTTTCGCTGTTTTGTTTACACGTGTTACTGGCAGCTAAAGAGATAAAATTGTTGTTTTGTATTTTACTGGCAACCAAAGGGTAAAATGACTGCTCAGTTTGGGAAAAGAATATATGTGGGATAAAGAGTGGCGCTAAGGTAGATCCCTTTTTTTAGGGGGGAGGGCATTGTGAAACCTCATCTAACATTGTGCCCAGTCACTGACAGACTGTTCAGTGGATAACAGCTGGCAACCCTACGCATGTGTGCGCGTGCATATATACACCTGTGTGTGTGTGTGTGTGCTTATGTGTATGCGAGCGTATGTAGACTTATGTGTGCGGATGTATATGTGTATGCACACCTCTGTGTGCGCATGTAAACGTGTGTGTGTGTGCATGTACACGTGCGCACACATGTACACGTGTGTGTTTGCGTGCGCATGTGTGTGCACTTATGTACATGCGTGTATGCATGTATGTGTGCACGTGAATGTGTGTTTACACGCATGCATGAGTACATTTGTGCATGCAAATGTACATTTGTGTGAGTATGTGAACGCATGTGTTTGTACGTGTGTTTGTGTACCCGCGTGCGCACGACTATGCATATGTGTATTTGTGTGTGCATGCGCGTGTGTACGTGTATTTGTGTTTTTAGGTGTACGTGTGTGTTCGAGTGAATTAATTTGTTTTGTAGAAGTAAAATAAATAAGAATGAGAACAGCATTAAAGCACTGCAGTAACAGAAGAGAACACAGAAACCGTAACCAGATGTATTCTCTCTTGCAACATCATGCAGTGCTTTTCAGCAATATTCACAAGTAGGGCTGCCAATTATCCTCTAAAAAATTACTGGATAACCTGTAAGTGACAGGGCACGGGAGGTAGGTGGCATCACACAATGACTCCTCCACCTACAAGGCTCCACCTTATGTCCCACCTTTAACTCAACATGTATATTTTTCACAACTAAGCCGTCATTTAATGGGGACATACACCCCCGTTAGACCATTAGGGATCATTCATCTACAATCAAATGTATAAGTTAAACATTTGGATAACAGAGCGGTGAAGCATCATTTCAGTGAGCTACACCTTTAAAATGTGCTGCCCTAGGCATAGAACAACTTGGCTAAGACCAAAATACACCAATGTTTGAGTTAGTCTTCTTCTTTAAATGAGAGATTACATCCCACTGACCACTAAAATTCCACGTCTAAAACATATTCATAATGTAGGTTATTGTATCCCTAAAGTGAAGAGATTTACATATAATCATCCCAACATAATACAAAAAAAAAGTTTAAATTCTACCTATGGTTAAAATAATTTTTAACGTAATGTTTTTTTTTATATGCACACTTTATGAGGTGCCAGCTACTAATGAGCGTGTGAAAAAATTTACTGTGATTGGATGATGGTTGTCACATGATACTGGGTGCAGCAAATAGAAGTTCACTTAGGAAATTTGTCATAAAAACCCATTTTTCATTTAATAAGTGCTAATTACTACAGTAAGCTCGTTGTTAGGAATAACCAGCCACTTGTAATGCATGGTTAATTATTGCGTGCCCACAACTGCAAATTTGCCCATTTGCAGGCACGTGATAATTAGGCGATCCACTTGAACCCTAGCCCTTAATGCATTTTATAAGCTTAGTATTGAGATAAGTTGCCTCTTCTCTCTAGTCATGGGTTCCTCAATGTTGAAATCTGCCTTTCATTGCATTCCAGTGCTGACCTTTTTGTACATGTGCAGTAACTCTCTATCAGATACCTCCCTAGGTTCCAAAATAGCAGCACCTATGATTAGAGGGAAATGCATGAAATGTATTTAGTGTTTCGGTTCCCTTTCACTGTGGATAGCAGCAAGTATTTTCCAAAATTCCTCAAATCAAGAGGTCAGTAGTCTTTAATTTGTGCCTGCAGAAAAGCTCCATAGCTTCATTCCAGACAGAGGCATTTAACACCATTGATGCTCTTCAGCTTGTGATGGAGAGGGGAATTCTCAAGGTACTTTATCTTCTGTACCAAATAAGGGCTTGCTTTCATTAAAACGTTAAAAATGGAGCCGTAAGCTGCCGAAGTTGTCGGCAGCTTAAATGTAATTTGCTGCTCCATTTTAGTACCAAGTCTCCATTGAATTATTTAGCATGTTGCATGCAGTCGCCCTTTTGTGTAGGTGAAAGTTAGCGATGTGTTAACACTTCCATCCGATGCCGGATTTCTTGAAAATTAGTTACTATGGTAACCTGCCCTTACACTACGGGACTCAATCACATACAAGTGGGGCAAGTAAATTTTACCTGTCGCTCGCTGTTATGATAAAAGCAAACACCTAACACATGCACAATATCTACCTCTCAACCGCCATCCCCCCCCACCACATTAACTAATGTATTAACCCCTAATCTGCCAACCCCCATATCGCAAAGAATCTATTAAAGTTATTAACCCCTAATTTGACACCCTAATCACATCACAAAGTACATATTTAAACTATTAACCCCTAATCTGTCACCCCCCCCACAACGCAAAGTATTAATATAATCATTAAGCCCCCTAACCTAACAACCCTCAAGTTAACCACCATTACATAAAATAAAAAGACTATTAAACTAATAAATTAATTAGAATCCCAAAATTAAAAATTCTAATCTAAAATTAAAATAAAAATCCTAACATTACATAAAAAACAAAGCCTAAGATGTAATTTAAATACAAAATCTAAGATTACATACAATAAAAAAAAAATCTAGGATCACACAAAACAAAAAAATCTAAGATAACACAAAATAAAAAAATCTAAAATTACATTAAAAAATTAACAAAATTATCCAAAATAAAAAAATTAAAAACCTAATCTATTACCACTATAAAAACAAAAAAGCCATCCCAAAATAAAGACACCCCCCTAATTAAAGACTAAACTACCAATAGCCCTTAAAAGGGCCTTTTGTTGGGCATTGCCCTGAAGCAATCGGCTCTTTTACCTAAAAATAAATACACATTAATCTTTAACAGTAAACCCCCCCCCCCACCCACCCAAGCCCCGAAAATAAAAAGAACAAACTCTATCAAAATATCATCTACCCATTGCCCCTAAAGGGGCATTTGTATGGGCATTACCATTAACAGGCCAATAGGCTCTTTTGGTGCCCAATAAAAAATCCCTAATCTAAAAAGAAAAACCCATACCAAAAAAAAAAAAACCAACACTAACCCCAATAAATGTACTCACTGTTCCTGAAGTCCGGACATCTTCTTCCAGGCAAAGTTTTCATCCTGGTGGCGACATCTTCATCCAGCACGGGCACATATATCTTCTTCCCAGGAGGTGCTGAGCGGTCTTTCGATTTGCAGATCTGTTTTCGGCGGCTGCATGGCCATCTGACGTGGAGGCTCCTCTTCAGATTGTCTGCCGCAAGGTACCAGTTTTATATTGGGGTACCTTGCATTTCTATTGGCTGAAAAATTCAAACTAGCCAATAGGATGAGAGCTGCTTAAATCCTATTGGCTGTTCAAACCCACGCATCGAAAGACCGTTCCACACCTCTGGGAAGAAGATCGATGTCCCTGTGCTGGATGAAGATATTGCCGCCTGTATGAAGACTTTGCTCTGCCTGGAAGAAGATGGATGTCTGGACTTTAGGAACCGTGAGTACATTTTTTTATTTTTATTTATTATTTGTTTATAATCTGTCTCGACTGGAATGTAAGGCGCTGGATGATCTGAGAGACTGCAGAGACATTGTGATTAACGCATCTGATAAAGGTGGATCGGTAGTGATTATGGATAGGGATATGTACATTAAAGAAGCGAAATGTCCACTAGAGGACCCTGAAAACTATAAAGTGTTGACATTTGATCCCACCAGTTCTTTTAAAAAAGAACTAGGACACATAATGAATAATGCCCAAGAGAAAGGCTTTATTGATACAGAGACAGCAGAGTTCCTCAATGTAGCTAACCCTATGGTACCCATCTTCCATCACCTTCCAAATCTGCATAAATCCCTGAGTGAAGTTAAACGTTGACCCATAGTGAGTGGCATAGGGTCCCTTCTGGAGCATCTCTCACATTGGCTTTATGCAATATTACATACATTAGTTACCACTCTATTCAGCTATCTAAGAGATACAAAACGTATTCTAAACTTGTTAAGAGACTTCAGATGGGACCTTATGGTACGCTCATTGCTTTCAATTGATGTTGTTTCATTGTATTCGTCCATACCGCACCAACAGGGTATTAAGGCCTTACATTTCTTCTTGAGGGAATACACAGATTATAACCATCATTTTCAGGAATTTGTAATAAAGGTTGCTGAGTTTCTACTTACACACAACTTCTTTAAGTTTGAAGGCATCTTTTTATCTCCAAAAATGTGGAACAGCAATGGGGGCCAAATTCGCCCCCTCCTATGCCAACCTATATTTAGGTTGGTGTGAGCTGTTTCACATTTTTGGGGAGGGTAACCCTTTCAGAGATCATATTCATTTTTATAAGAGGTACATATACAACATTATTATGGTCTTTACAGGGGATTTGAGAGATGCTACCAATTATATGTTGGACAAACTACATAAGATGTGGGGTCACGGATAAGGAAACATTTTTCCACTATTACATTAGGTAAATCCACCACCCCACTTGTCCAACATTTTGATCGTTTCCACAACAAAAGCCTTGACTCTTTTTTTTTTTTAGATGACCAAGCCATAGATAAGCAATTCTACCCAAAAGACGGTAAGATAAGAGTAAAAACAAAATGTATTGGATTTTTAAATTAAATACATGTATTCCATTTGGTTTTAACTCAGAATACGATTTGATAAATCACTGGCAAAATTAAGTTTAAAATATTTAAAATATGTATTATTGAACTCCTAATCTAGAATTTGGTTGTCTATCCAGGATTATGATTAATCAATGTGTCTCCATTTATTTTTATTTTAAAATGTATCATTTTGAATTTAAATTAAAATATACTAAATTTATTCTATTTATACATTTATGAGATCTAGGACAAGGTATGTCCATCTATGATGTTCATGTTTCAGCCTATACATTGCTATCGTCCCCATATGTCACTTGCACTACCCCTATAAAGTTACTAACTAATTATTTGATTTTTTTCCAGTTGAGTCATAACACACATATAGTATAGTGGTAAGTAACCAGGACTAGGAAGTGAGACACCTGGGTTCAAATCCAGGTTAGGACAGATCAAGTCTATTAAAGGGACACTGAACCCAAATTTTTTCTTTCATGATTCAGATAGAGCATTAAATTTTAAGCAACTTTCGAATTTACTCCTATTATCAAATTTTCCTTATTTGAAATGCAAGAATGTAAGTTTAGATGCCGGCCCATTTTTGGTGAACAACCTGGGTTGTCCTTGCTGATTTGTGGATAAATTCATCCACCAATAAAAAAATGTGCTGTCAAGAGTCTGAACCAAGAAAAATGCTTAGATGCCTTCTTTTTAAGATCAAAAGATAGCAAGAGAACAAAGAAAATTTGATAATAGGAGTAAATTAGAACGTTGCTTAAAATTGCATGCTATATCTGAATCACAAAAGAAAAAATTTGGGTTCAGTGTCCCTTTAAGCTAGTAGTGTGCCATTGAACTCCTTATGCTTTGTTTTACGTTTAGTTATGTTTTGAATAATACATTTGGAGAATAATTTAGCATTTTTGTTTGCAATGTTCTATAATTTAATTTTAAATTGTGTTATCTAGTTTAAACTTAAGACCATATTTTGAAACATTAATAGATTTTTATATTTTATGTAATCTTAGATTTTGTATTTAAATTAAATCTTAGGTGTTATGTATGTTTTATGTAATGTTAGGATTTTTTATTTTAATTTTATGTTAGGATTTTTAATTTTGGTATTTTATTAATTTTTTTAGTTTAATAGTCTTTTTTATTTTATGTAATGGAAGTTAACTTAGGTGGTGTTAGGATAAAGGGGTTAGTGATTAGATTAATACTTTGCATTGTGGGGGGATGGCGGATTAGGGATTAATAGTTTGAATAGGTAGATTGCATTATGGGGAGATGGCGGATTAGGGGTTAATACATTTTATTATTATTTGCGATGTGGAGAGATGGCAGTTTAGTGGTTAATACATTTTATTATTAGTTGTGATGTGGGGGGGATGGCGAATAGATGGGTTTTGACGTGTCGGGTCTATTTTTGGGAGGCGGGTTAGATTTCAATGGGAACCAGGCATCAAAAAGCTCCTATTTCCTCTTTTACACCTAGTTGAGCTAAGTGTAATTTTTCTCAATGTATCAACAGCCTCCGAGAGTGTATTTACGGTTTGCGCTGTCATTGTAAACCTGGTATTATTTATACATTAGTGCTTCTGATACTTTCTATGGGACACAAATGTTTTCGGCAGCTGGAGTCCGGTTGCTGAAATTGAGGTATAACGGTCCATTGGAAGCAGTAGGTGAACGAAATTGCTTCCGACAGCATATATATCATTTTTCGAGCGCATGCAAACCTAATTACGACTCAATGGAAACAAGCCCTAAGTCTGATTGTTAATCTGTCCTTCCTTTCTGTCATCTCTCAGGACTATGATTTCCAAGCCCTAGAGGGCACAAGCTCCAACCCAAGCAGTTAATTACTCTTTAATTCCAACCAGACGTACACAGAAAAGCTTGAAAGAGTGGAGCTACAAATCATCACAAAACCAAGCTGTTTCTCAAAATATCCTGCTCCCCCCACCCTAGGCATAGGTTAAGCTTAGGCCAACGCACCCTGAAGTTGAAGGATGATGGGAAGAAATTTATATATAGTCAGCGTTGAATGATTATGTCATAACAAAATGGCTACCAGCTAGAGTAGGCACTGGTAAATAGAGGGAAATGATGTTGGAAAATCAAAGTATTAAATACAGTATACCAGAGACGAGGATTAGAATATAGAAACAAGGATGTCAGGGCTTTTTTAAATCTTTTTATATATCAGATCACTTGGAACAATCATTTTTTTATTAAATTTATAAGTGTTATATAATATACATATAAAATAGAAATAGTAATTAAATATTAATGCATATTGGTTTGTGTCCCAAGATGCTGCCAAGTAGATTGTTATTGTGAAAGGATCAGAAAGTAATTATCAGCAAGGTGGTATCTCCACTAAATTTATATAAGTATCATTATATATATATATATATATAGTAAAAGGCAGCACTCACTGTTCTTTCCAAAGTGTACTTTAATGAAACAAAGTGACATTTCAGGGACACACTCCCCTTCCTCAGAGTGTCCCCCCGAAAGACCAGTGAGTGCCGCCTTTTATATTTAACCGTTGGCACCCTGGCGTTTGCTGTTGTGGTGAGAGTGCTCTTTATTTGAATTATGAATATATATATATATATATATACCCACTGATCATAGATGGTTATATCTGTTGTGTTTACATGTTCAGTGAGTTCTTGAGCAAATCATTTTACTAATGATGACAAACATTTCAATCTGGTAACAAAAAAAGTAACATTTATCCCTTATGAAGGAGACCGATTAATGGGTCATGAAAACATTTTTTGTGCATGATTCATTTAGAGCGTACAATTTTAAACAACTTTCCAATTTCCAAACTGAAGGAGCTGCAAAGCTTTAATATGAACTAGTTAAACACAGTGGTTGAGCCAATGACAAGAACCATATGTGCGTAACCACCAATCACCTACCTTAGTATTCTTTTTAAAGGAAAATGAAACCCAAACCTTTTCTTTTCTGATTCAGACTAAACATATCATTTTAAAAAAAAAGTGTTCAATTTACTTCTATTATCTTTCACTCCCATGGTATTCTTTGTTGAAGAGATACCTAGGGCATATATCTGGAGCACTACAGGGCAGGAAATAGTGCTGCCATCTAGTGCTCTTGCAAAAGAATAACATTCTTCTAAAACTGCTGACAAATAGTCTCCAGAAACGTGCACGCTCCTGAGTTTCCATCCCTAATTTTCAACAAAATATACTAAGAGAACGAATAAAATTTGTATGATATGAGTAAATTATAAAGTTGTTAAAAATTGTGTGCTCTAGCTGAACAATGAGAGAATAATTTTGGGTTTCATGTCCCTTTAACAACGAATTCCAAGAGAACAAAGTAAATTTGTTAAAAAAAAAAAATATAAGTTAATTGGAAATTTGTTTAAAATTGTTTGCTCTATATGATGAAAGTTTGATTTTACTTTTCCTTTAAAGAGACACTAAACCCAATTTTTTTTGTTCATGATTCGGACAGAGCATGCAATTTTAAGCAACTTTCTAATTTACTTCTATTATCAATTTTCCTTCGTTCTCTTGGTATCTTTATTTAAAAAACCGGAATGTAAAGTTTAGGATCCAGCCCATTTTAGGTTCAGCACACTGGATAGTGCTTGTTTATTGGTGGCTACATTTAGCAAACCAATAAGCAAGGGATAACCCAGGTTCTGAACCAAAAATGGGCCGGCTCCTAAGATTTAAATTTCTATAGATAGCAAGAGAACAAAGAAAAAATGATAATAGGAGCAAATTAGAAAGTTGCTTAACATCGCATGCTCTATCTAAATCATTAAAGTAAAAATGTGGGTTTAGGATCCCTTTTTAAAGTGTTAATTTTAGGTGATCACAGAGGCACTCAGATATCCTGTATAGTCATTAATCTGAGACCTCAGATGCCTTTCTTGATCCTGCACAAAAACAAGCAAAAGAATGAATTAAAATATTAACAGTCTTTATGGCAACAACAATCTTCATGTCAGGGAAAGACAAATCCCGGTGCAGGTGCATAATCAGTATCCTAGAATTTAATTACAGACACCGAGCAGTTGAATTAGCAAATTGGAACATGATCTGAAAATAGTTTAAGTGCTGACTAATTTTTGTGGCTTTTTAAACATCTCTTGACACAATATAATAAGCTATATTATTAAAGTTACAGTACTTCCTAAAACATGTCAGTAAAAAACAAATTTTAGGTTTCCTGGAGTCCACTGTAACATAATGCTGAAAAATATGTTGCAGATTTTCCTTGAAAATTAAAGGTTACATATAAATCTTAAAGGGACATTACATGTATGCTAATATGCTATATTAGTTGAAAGTGAATTAGCATATCTATAAAAATCTGACTAGAAAAGGTAACATAATTTACCTTTTTAAAATGTCTTTAGTTTACCAGAGTAAGTGCTCTGTGAGCAGTTTTCGTTCAGCAACTCTTTTTACTACCATCTGCATGGTAAACAGAAAACAGCCAATCAGCATCATCAGTGCTGCTTTTGCATGGCATTGGTGAACAGAAAACAGCCAATCAGCATCATCAGTGCTGTTTCTGCATGGTGAACAGAAAACAGCCAATCTGCATCATCAGAGCTGCTTTTGCATGGTGAACAGAAAACGGCCAATCGGCATCATCAGTGCTGTTTCTGCATGGTGAACAGAAAACAGCCAATTGGCATCATCAGTGCTGCTTCTGCATGGTGAACAGAAAATAGCCAATCAGCATCATGGTGTAAAGAAGCATCACTGCTGCTTTCACACTTTGCTTGACAGTAATATTGGGATTTCCCCATAATATCATGTGATTTTATAGTACATCGCCTGAAATTGAGGAGGGAAATAGACACTGGATGTACAAGTGCCAGATGCATACTCCCCATGCAAGTCCCAGGACAAGCATTCTGATTGCATGTTTAAAGTTCCTTTGCAAAGGGGAGTGGTTACTGAAGACATTTTGATGTAAAATATCCTTTCTTTTTCCCCAGAGATGTTCATGTGATATTTTTACTCAGCTTTTTACAGTAATGCTGTATCAGTTACATGTGATATAACAAATGAGGAACATGTCCCTTTTAAGTGAGGTTTTAATGGAAAACTTGTACATATCACAATGTATCTGATATTGTATAAAACAGAAGCTTGTTCTTGAGAAAGGAAATAGTTTGGGGCTAGATTGAGGTTTAGTAAATATTAAAAGAAAGGAATAAATGTTTAGATCCTGCATAAGGCAAAGGGTAACATCAAAAAAGGTGCATAAAGTCATGATGTTCTCTTATCATTACCTGCTGTTAAAGGGACACTCAAGTCAAAATTAAACTTTTATTATTCAGATAAAACATGCAGTTTTAAACAACTTTCCAATTTACCCCATTGACAAAATGTGCACTGTCTTTTTATATTTAAAATTTTTGAGTCACCAGCTCCTACTGAGCATGTGCAAGAATAAGCGTGTATGCATATGTGATTGGCTGATGGCTGTCACATGATACAGGGGGAGTGGAAATAGACATAACTTTTAAAATTGTCAGAAAAAAAATCTACTACTTATTTAAAGTTCAGACTAAGTGCTATTGCTTTGTCTTGTTATCTTGCATTTGTTGATTATGCAAATCTACTGTGTTGACTGGTCCTTTAAAGGACCGCTAAAGTAAAAATTAAACTTTCATGATTCAGATAGAACATACAATTTTAAACAACTTTCCAATTCACATCCATTCTACACTTTGAGGCAACAGCTCCTACTGAGCACAATTCACAGAATAAACGTATATACATTTTGTGATTGGCTGATGGCTGTCACATGATGCAGTTGGTAGGAAAATAAAAATAACTCAAATTTGTCAGAAAAAAATCTTCTCCTCATGTAAAATTCCAGCGAAGTGCTTTTGTGTTGTTTTGCAGTATTTATTATGCATTTATTGATTATGCTAATATACTGTGTTTATTATTTTGTTAAATACATACTGTCTTCCCATGCATGTTATACAAAGTGAGATAATTACATTGCAGTGAGCAATAAATGGATCTTTTATGAATTTAAACATCATTATAGATCAGGGATAACCCCGTGCAAATAGAGGGTAATATATTTAACCCTGTGTTTTATTACTTGAATGTATCATTTGAAGATTTCTATGCAAAAAAAAGGAAGATATAATTTCTCAAAGTTTCCTCAGTAATCGGATCCAGTTATGGAAGAACTTTAACCCCTTTTTGCTTATCCATTTCACACACTATACTGAAAATGTTTTTAGTTGTTTGGCCTTTATTGCATTTAATTCAAGCAAAAAATAGACTCGCTCTAGAATAAAAATTAACAGTTATTAAATCATTAAAAGAAGGACAACAGCCACCCATCAAAAATAATGGAGAGATGTGCAGCACAGTCGGCTTACGCGTTTCGGCAGTATGCCATACTCATAGCCTGTCTTCTGTGTGATCTCTCTATGGTTTAAAAATATATTAAAACAACCTGATTGGTTCAAAGAAAGTGCACCTGCCCAGTTACACCTTTTAGACCGGCAATACCCAAATGGCCTGAGTAAGCAGGACAAAAGATAAAGGATTAATGCACATTTACATATTTACAAAAAAATCTAGCATATATCTAAATATGTCACCTGGTATAAAGCCTCTAAAGTATTGGGAAAGCTGATCCAGTGATTAAGTCGAACCGTATACAAATACATGTTATATAGTTCACAAGTATTTAAATACTAAGGAATTATATACACACTAAATGGAATAGCTATTAGTTCTAGTGGACTGATGTTCCCAAGACAAAGGCATGGAAATGCATGAGACTACAGACAATTCAGTATTGTCTTAAGGAAAAGTAATCATGATACATACAGGAATTAAATTTGACCATATGAATACTAGTGTAGACATGCAGTGTAGTACATACAATCCACTAGAAATGTATTATTGATTCTCTTCTTAATAGACAGTAATACTATAACCTAAACTGACACATATTCAAGAAAAATTTAGACACATGGTGGTAAATCTCTAACCATGTTACTGTATAGTGACTGTGTCTATATATTAAGTGATAACTCTGTCTGAAAACAGCTTATGTACTTAATGGCCTAACAAAAGACTATATATCACTACATGATAGAAAACAAGTTAAAGGATAAAATGACTTTGTGACAAAACTGGAAACATAAATCACTCCCAATAATTTATTAAATCATACCTAGAGTTTAAAACATCTGCGTACCTAGTTCTAAACTTAAACATCCAGAAGATTTCTCTCTTAGGCAGAATTCTATCCACATCACCCCCCCTCTTAGGGACCATAACTTCCTCAATGGCACACCACTTAAAGGTATTAAGTCTACCCCTGTATTTTTACACATAGTGGCATACTAGGGGGATGGAGGATTTGCCTTAGCTAATAGTAGAGAGATGTTAGTGGATCCTGGACTTGATGTCCCTGGAGATGAGTCCAATATATACTGGTCCCCACAAGAGTCACATTTTACCATTCAATTACTTGGGTAGACTTACAGTTCATTCATGTTTTAATTGGAAAAACTTCTCCTGTTACATGTGAACTGAAGTTTTTAGTCCTATCCAAGTATTCACATGGTCTACAGTTTGTGACCACATCCATACATCCCTGTACTAGTCATCCAGGTACTGTGGGTACGTTGTTCGTGTCTCAGTTGGGTTGGATATAAAATGGATCCTAACGTAGGACACCTCCTCGAGCTACATCTCAGCCCTTGTTTCACTACATCTGTAAGTTTATCATCGGCTGCAAGAATTGGAAAATGTTTCAGTGTTATTTGTGGGAACTGTGAACTGTAATTAGTGACAACTCCCCTAAATACTTGTTTCTTTTTTTATTTTTCTTCATCCCTGTAATAGAAGTGCTTTCTGTTTTGATTCTAATTGTTTTCTGGCCACCACAATTGTTTTGTTAGGGTACACCTTTCTCTCAACCTGCCCATTAATTAATTGTCTTAAAGTTTGAAATCATTACTATTAGAGCAATTTATTTTTAGATTAGTGAATTCACCTTTAGCCACTGCAGCGGCAGAATGTCTGGGATGGCAGCTTTTCCCATGCAGCAAGGAATTTCCAGCAATAGGTTTCCTGTATACTCTTGTGAGAACCCTGCCCTATCTTGATCTAATCAAGGAAAGATCCAAATAATTAATAGTGGAAGGGTGACTCTCAAAGTTAAAGTTTAGCCTAACCTTGTTGTTGTTACTTCAGTTCACATGTAACAGGAGAAGTTTTTTCCAATTAAAAAATGTATGAACTGTATGTCTACCCAAGTAATTTACATGGTAAAATGTGACTCTTGTGGAGACCAGTATATTGGACACACCTCGAGGGACATCAAGTCCAGGATCCGCAAACATCTCGCTACTATTAGCCAAGGCAAATCCTACACACCCCTAGTATGTCACTTTGTTGAAAAACACAGTGACAGACTTAACACCTTTAAGTGGTGTGCCATTGAGGAAGTTAAGGCCACTAAGAGTGGGGGGGGGGGGGTATGTGGATAGGCTTCTGGCTAAAAGAGAAATCTTCTGGATTTTTAAGCTCAGAACTAGGTACCCAAAAGGTTTAAGCTCTCTCTAGGTATGATTAAATAAATTATTGTGAGTGATTTATGTTTCCAGTTTTGTCACAAAGTCATTTTATCAATTTTTAGCTTGTTTTCAATCATGTTGTGATATATACTCTTTTGCTGGGCCATTAAATACATAAGCTGTTTTCATACAGAGTTATCACTTACTATATAGACACAGTCACTATACAGTTAAAGATTTTCCAAAATTTGTCTAAATTTTTGGTTATAGACTTACCACCATGTGTTTTCTTGAATATGTGTTAGATGGTTAGGTAATAGTATTACTGTCTATTAGGAAGATTTTTTTTTTTAGGATTTTTTTGAAGTTCGGATCGATTTGAATGTATTAGTTTCAGATTCAAATGCATTTAAATGCATTCAAATGTATTAGTTTTGGATCGATTCATAAATTCTGAAGTTCAGTTTGTGTATTGATTCAGATGTTTCCAAGTTACACAAACAGAATTATTTCCCTGTTCTATCTCACTAATACTCACCAAATTTAATTGTTATACTGAATTGCATTCAAATACATCCGAACTAATTTGGATTTATTTGTTACAAATGCATTCGGATTAGTTTAGTTTCGTTGCTAGGGTAATTCGGAAATTTGAATCGATTCGAATTTCAGAATTTAGTGAATTCGTCCGAAATTAGATTTGGAACGAATCGCACATGTCTAGTTCTTAACCCCCATTTCCATTTTGAAACATTATTAGGTAGCAAGTAATCCTAGTTGATGATTCTAGTTTGGGTTTTTGTTTGATCAGCTGATATGGTATTTCTCTCCACCATCTTAAAACTATCAATAATTTTTTTCCTTGGCAATTTCTATCCTACATAACTTATTCCATTTAAAAATAATGTTTCCCATAGCCCTATCAACTGCTCTATTCATAATAAGTTTATATACAGTATATAAATCCGATATCTTAATTTTTTTTTATCGCTGAGTTTACATAAATCATAAAAAAGAGAGATCTCCCACAGTTCAGGGCATTCTCTAATAATTGAATCTATAGTGTTTTACCTGCATGTAATACAATTCTTGAGAAGATGGAATATCATAGACAGGGGCTATCTCAATAAATGACTTACTTTTCCTATGTTTTATCTCCATACATTGGTGAATATGTTTTTAGACTTATTACACAAAATTTTAAAAGGGTATAGATTGCCTGCCGGGAATTTGAGGTTTCCCCTAAATGACAAAAATCTTGAAAT
Organism: Bombina bombina; assembly: GCF_027579735.1. NCBI lineage: Eukaryota > Metazoa > Chordata > Amphibia > Anura > Bombinatoridae > Bombina > Bombina bombina. The sequence continues at coordinate 69,498,824 of NC_069505.1, forward strand.
CAATTGATTATTTCCCAATTTTTTATTTCCTTTCTGCCAGGCATTAATTATATCCTAAAATAGGGGATTTAGTCTTATTTTTTTTGGTGCTTCTATAGGTTTAATATGTAGTAAGTAACCAAGGCTCATATTACCTATCTTCTCTTGATCCAATTCATGCGTGTTATTCCTTTTTTTTTAATCTAAAAGCCATTCCAGTCCGTTCCCCGATTTCTATATGGCATATATATATATTTTTAGAGATCTTTAACCGGAGCATCTGTAATATATACATTATGCTTGGAAGTTTATTCATTTTAATTAACCCCTTAACGACCGAGGACGTGCAGGGTACGTCCTCAAAAAAAAAAAGGCAGTTAACGCCTGAGGACGTACCCTGCACGTCCTCGGTGTGGAAAGCAGCTGGAAGCGATCCTGCTCGCTTCCAGCTGCTTTCCGGTTATTGCAGTGATGCCTCGATACGGAGGCATCCTGTAATAAAATTTTTAAGCCATCCGGTGCAGAGAGAGCCACTCTGTGGCCCTCTCTGCACCGGAGATCGGTGGCTTACTTAGTTGGTGGGTGGGAGCCGGACCGGGAGGCGGGTGGTGGCCATCGATGGCCCTCGTGATGTGGAGGGGGGCGGGATCGTGGGCGGGGATGCAAGGGGGCCCGCACTGATGCGCGCACGTGCACGGGAGGGTGGGGGCGGGCGCGTGCACGGGGAGGGAGCGGGTGGGAACCGCTACACACAGAATTTTTTTTGTAGGAAAATGAAAACAAACACTGAAATTAAATAAACAAATTAGAGAAAAAATACAATCAGTTAGGTGGTGGGGGTTGGTCTGTGGGGAGGGGGAAGCTACACTACAGAAAAACCAGGCAAAATAATAAAAAACCCCATATTTTTTTGCAAACTTGGTACTGGCAGACAGCTGCCAGTACCCAAGATGGCCCCAATTAAGGCAGAGGGGAGGCTTTGAGAGCGGTTTTGGGGGGGATCAGGGAGGTTGGGGGCTAAGGGGGGATCCTACACAGTAGCATATGTAAATATGCTAAAAAAAAAGTTTTATTATTTTTAAAAACCCTTTTATTTTAGTACTGGCAGACTTTCTGCCAGTACTTAAGATGGCGGGGACAATTGTGGGGTGGGGAGGGAAGGGAGCTGTTGGGGAGGGATCAGGGGGTGGGATGTGTCAGGTGGGAGGCTGATCTCTACACTAAAGCTAAAATTAACCCTGCAAGCTCCCTACAAACTCCCTAATTAACCCCTTCACTGCTAGCCATAATACACGTGTGAGGCGCAGCAGCATTTAGCGGCCTTCTAATTACCAGAAAGCAATGCCAAAGTCATATATGTCTGCTATTTCTGAACAAAGGGGATCCCAGAGAAGCTTTTACAACCATTTATGCCATAATTGCACACGCTGTTTGTAAATGATTTCAGTGAGAAACCTAAAATTGTGAAAAATTTAACGTTTTTTTTTTAATTTGATCGCATTTGGCGGTGAAATGGTGGCATGAAATATACCAAAATGGGCCTAGATCAATACTTGGGGTCGTCTACTACACTACACTAAAGCTAAAATTAACCCTACGAGCTCCCTAAAATCTCCCTCATTAACCCCTTCACTGCTGGGCATAATACACGTGTGGTGCGCAGTGGCATTTAGCGGCCTTCTAATTACCAAAAAGCAACGCCAAAGCCATATATGTCTGCTATTTCTGAACAAAGGGGATCCCAGAGAAGAATTTACAGCCATTTATGCCATAATTGCACAAGCTGTTTGTAAATAATTTCAGTGAGAAACCGAAAGTTTGTGAAAAAATTTGTGAAAAAGTGAACAATTTTTTGTATTTGATCGCATTTGGTGGTGAAATGGTGGCATGAAATATACCAAAATTGGCCTAGATCAATACTTTGGGATGTCTACTAAAAAAAAATATATACATGTCAATGGCTATTCAGGGATTCCTGACAGATATCAGTGTTCCAATGTAACAAGCGCTAATTTTGAAAAAAATTGGTTTGGAAATAGCAAAGTGCTACTTGTATTTATTGCCCTATAACTTGCAAAAAAAGCAAAGAACATGTAAACATTGGATATTTCTAAACTCAGGACAAAATTTAGAAACTATTTAGCATGGGTGTTTTTTGCTGGTTGTAGATATGTAACAGATTTTGGGGGTCAAAGTTAGAAAAAGTGTGTTTTTTTTCCATTTTTCCTCATATTTTATAATTTTTTTTATAGTAAATTATAAGATATGATGAAAATAATGGTATCTTTAGAAAGTACATTTAATGGCGAGAAAAACGGTATATAATATGTGTGGGTACAGTAAATGAGCAAGAGGAAAATTACAGCTAAACACAAACACTGCAAAAATGTAAAAATAGCCTTGGTCCCAAACGGACAGAAAATGGAAAAGTGCTGTGGTCATTAAGGGGTTAAATGGATCTTCCCATAAAGAGAAAATGGCAATTTTCCCTTGTTTTACAAGTCTTTATGATTTTCATGATGGCCAGTTTAACATTTAGTTTGTAAAGATTTTGAATTTTTTTCATAAATTTTTATACCTATATATTCCAGTGGTGAATCCAGATCTTGGAAGGGGAGCTCTAGGTCAGTCGATTCCTTTAATAACCATAGTACCTGGTGATTTTGCTAGGTTAATATTATACCCTGAAAGTTGCTTGCATTGCTCAATGATTTTTAAAATATCTAAATTATTTTTAGGATCTGATATAAATAGCAATAGGTCATCTGCATATGCAACCAATTTCCATTTACACCTCCCAATCTCAATGCCTGCAATCCCAATCTGATTTAAGATGAATAGTAAGGGTTCTAGGGAAATATTGAACAGTGGGGAGAGGGGACAACCCTGTTTGGTTCCACTTTGTAAATATATTGGTGCTGATATTTGACCATTAATCTTGACATATGCTACTGCGGATATATATATATATATATATATATATATATATATATATATATATATATATATATATATATATATATATATATATATATATATATATATATATATATATCCCATCTCTACTTTATTAGAGAATTTTGGTTTAAGGGAGTATTCTTTGAAATATATATATATATATAGATAGATAGATAGAGATATATATATATATATATATATATATATATATATATATATATATATATATATATATATATATATTTCCAAGAATACTCCCTTAAACCAAAATTCTCTAATAAAGTAGAGATGGGACCATTCAATTCTTTCAAATGCCTTCCCTGTCTCCAATGCAAACAGGAAGGCCTCTGGCAGGTTTGAGAACAACCATGTTCTCAATGAACCCAAAAACTCATTAATATCAAAGCTGGATAGTTTTGGAAGTAGTTTTTAGTTTGTTTTTAGTTATAGCTATTTTAGGGGGATATCTGTGTGTGCAGGTGACTATTACTGTGCATAATTATTAGGCAACTTAACAAAAAACAAATATATACCCATTTCAATTATTTATTTTTACCAGTGAAACCAATATAACATCTCAACATTCACAAATATACATTTCTGACATTCAAAAACAAAACAAAAACAAATCAGTGACCAATATAGCCACCTTTCTTTGCAAGGACACTCAAAAGCCTGCCATCCATGGATTCTGTCAGTGTTTTGATCTGTTCACCATGAACATTGCGTGCAGCAGCAACCACAGCCTCCCAGACACTGTTCAGAGAGGTGTACTGTTTTCCCTCCTTGTAAATCTCACATTTGATGATGGACCACAGGTTCTCAATGGGGTTCAGATCAGGTGAACAAGGAGGCCATGTCATTAGATTTTCTTCTTTTATACCCTTTCTTGCCAGCCACGCTGTGGAGTACTTGGACGCGTGTGATGGAGCATTGTCCTGCATGAAAATCATGTTTTTCTTGAAGGATGCAGACTTCTTCTTGTACCACTGCTTGAAGAAGGTGTCTTCCAAAAACTGGCAGTAGGACTGGGAGTTGAGCTTGACTCCATCCTCAACCCGAAAAGTCCCAACAAGCTCATCTTTGATGATACCAGCCCAAACCAGTACTCCACCTCCACCTTGCTGGCGTCTGAGTCGGACTGGAGCTCTCTGCCCTTTACCAATCCAGCCACAGGCCCATCCATCTGGCCCATCAAGACTCACTCTCATTTCATCAGTCCATAAAACCTTCGAAAAATCAGTCTTGAGATATTTCTTGGCCCAGTCTTGATGTTTCAGCTTGTGTTTCTTGTTCAGTGGTGGTCGTCTTTCAGCCTTTCTTACCTTGGCCATGTCTCTGAGTATTGCACACCTTGTGCTTTTGGGCACTCCAGTGATGTTGCAGCTCTGAAATATGGCCAAACTGGTGGCAAGTGGCATCTTGGCAGCTGCACGCTTGACTTTTCTCAGTTCATGGGCAGTTATTTTGCGCCTTGGTTTTTCCACACGCTTCTTGCGACCCTGTTGACTATTTTGAATGAAACGCTTGATTGTTCGATGATCACGCTTCAGAAGCTTTGCAATTTTAAGAGTGCTGCATCCCTCTGCAAGATATCTCACTATTTTTGACTTTTCTGAGCCTGTCAAGTCCTTCTTTTGACCCATTTTGCCAAAGGAAAGGAAGTTGCCTAATAATTATGCACACCTGATATAAGGTGTTGTCATTAGACCACACCCCTTCTCATTAAAGAGATGCACATCACCTAATATGCTTAATTGGTAGTAGGCTTTCGAGCCTATACAGCTTGGAGTAAGACAACATGCATAAAGAGGATGATGTGGTCAAAATACTCATTTGCCTAATAATTCTGCACTCCCTGTAAGATTTTCCTTAAATTTGTAGCTGAGGATCTTTCAGAGACAAAGCCTGTTTGATTTGGCGTTAAAAGATCTGGTATTTTTTTTTAATCTTAGTGCTAATATCTTCATTAATATTTTATAATTCACATTTATTAGTGAAATTGGTCTATATGATTGAGGTAGTAAAGAATCTGTATTCGGTTTAGGGATACAATTAGATTTGCAGATTTAAAATTTTCTGAGGGAGAATCTTTATTTATATCATATAATTGGAACAGGCGGTACAGAGTAGGGGTGATTTTATTCTCTAAAATTTATAAAATTCGGCCAGGAAAGGAATTATATCTTTAATCTCTTCCTAAATAAGTTTATTTTTATTCAGTATTTCTAATTGGGCATCATCAATTTATCTCTTCCGAAATAAGTTTATTTTTATTCAGTATTTCTAATTGGGCATCATCAATTTTTGGTAAGTTAATTCTCCCCACAAAATTATCAACATCTCCCTTACTAGGCTCTTGTAATTTCTCACCTTTTATAGTTATTATTTATATCATTTCTAGGTCTTTTGTTTTTTTGTCAGCGAAGCTAGTAATTTGCCTTATCTATTTCCCCAACGGAAGAATTTTGACTCAAATTTCTTAAGATTTTCTTTTGTTTTCCCTTTTAGAAAGATAGCGCTCTCTATTTTAGCTAATAAAAACTTTTCCTTATTTTTTTATGTTCGGTTCCAATTCCATTTTCTTTTATTCCTTTCTATAATTTATTATAAACGTTATAATATAAGATTTTAGGGTTGCTTTAGCAGCTTCCCAATATAACTGATGATTATATAAAGGGACATTTTAGTCCAAAATTAAACTTTCATTATTCAGATAGAGAATGTAATTTTAAACAATTTTCCAATTTTACTTTTATCAACAATTTTGCTTTGTTCTCTTGGTATTCCTGGTTGAAAGCTAAACCTAGGAGGTTCATATGCTAATTTCTAATCCCTTGAAGGCCGCCTCTTCTCTCAGGGCATTTTGACATTTTTAGTTCATGTGTGTCATATCGATAACTGTGCTCACGCATGTGGAGTTCAGGTGAGTCGGCTCTGATTGTCTAAATCAGATGTCTGTGGGGTGACAGTAGAGCGCTGGTACAAAGGAGATACCACACACTTACAGAATGAGAAGATCCTTCGTTCTTCTCAGTGTTATTTAAGTGAAAAGGGGAATGGGGTAAGTGCGCTAAAAAAGCTAAAGGTATCAGAACAAAGTTTAGTTTTCCTTGATGATCATTAGTATTACATTAATATTTTGAACAGTGGTAAAAAAATTTATCAGATGTGATCTCCGAAATATATGTTAAAATTATAAATAAAAATTAATTAATAAAACAAATGTTGATAGAAAGTGTTGTTCTTTAGATTTTATGTGCTAAAATTAGGAGTGGATTTAAACTTCTCTAAGTGATATCATAAAAAAGTAAAAAATGTTGCTAACAAGGTGATGTGAAAAAAAGTGTGTCGTTAACAGTGTTTAAAATTTATTATGTGTGAAAACTCCTTATATAGGGTAATACGGTACTTAGAGACTTAGTAGTAGAAAGTGTAATATCAATAACAATATTTGAGATTGTATATTTATAGGTCCAGAACTGAAAAATAGCAGGTCCCAAGGGACCTAACAGATAGCCCTTATATAGTAAATGCACACAAATGTAAAGAATCTTACATATTTATTTTCGATTAAAAGTATTACAATATAACAATTAGAAAGGGGACGTCTCCCCAATTGCACAGCCTAAAGTTTCTCTAAAACCATAAAAATCTAAAAAAACTTAAATAAAACAATCTATGTAATTATCAGCGAATAGTCAAAACTATATATCATATAAGCACAGTTGAATTTTATGTGGTTAACTCTCGTAATAACTATTAGTATGATAGATTCGTTATCCAGACTGAGTTTTTTTGTATCACCTTAAAGTTATATGTGGATAGTACAGAGTTTCTATGCAAGTTCCGTAATAGATTGTGATAACACACGGAGGTATGTTTTCTAGGGGTGATTGCACACTCCCTTCAATTGTGGTTAAAAAAAATTGTTTTAACCACAATTGAAGGGAGTGTGCAATCACCCCTAGAAAACATACCTCCGTGTGTTATCACAATCTATTACGGAACTTGCATAGAGACTCTGTACTATCCACATATAACTTTAAGGTGATACAAAAAAACTCAGTCTGGATAACGAATCTATCATACTAATAGTTATTACGAGAGTTAACCACATAAAATTCAACTGTGCTTATATGATATATAGTTTTTGACTATTCGCTGATAATTACATAGATTGTTTTATTTAAGTTTTTTTAGATTTTTATGGTTTTAGAGAAACTTTAGGCTGTGCAATTGGGGAGACGTCCCCTTTCTAATTGTTATATTGTAATACTTTTAATCGAAAATAAATATGTAAGATTCTTTACATCTGTGTGCTTTTACTATATAAGGGCTATCTGTTAGGTCCCTTGGGACCTGCTATTTTTCAGTTCTGGACCCATAAATATACAATCTCAAATATTGTTATTGATATTACACTTTCTACTACTAAGTCTCTAAGTACCGTATTACCCTATATAAGGAGTTTTCACACATAATAAATTTTAAACACTGTTAACGACACACTTTTTTTCACATCACCTTGTTAGCAACATTTTTTACTTTTTTATGATATCACTTAGAGAAGTTTAAATCCACTCCTAATTTTAGCACATAAAATCTAAAGAACAACACTTTCTATCAACATTTGTTTTATTAATTAATTTTTATTTATAATTTTAACATATATTTCGGAGATCACATCTGATAATTTTTTTTACCAATGTTCAAAATATTAATGTAATACTAATGATCATCAAGGAAAACTAAACTTTGTTCTGATACCTTTAGCTTTTTTAGCGCACTTACCCCATTCCCCTTTTCACTTAAATCAGATGTCTGCCAAAAGAACAGAAATAAGGGTGCAGTTTGCAGAGGCTTAGATACAAGGTAATCACAGAGGTAAAAGGTGTATTTATATACATTTGTTGGTTGTGCAAAACTAGGTAATTGGTAATAAAGGTATTATCTATCTTTTGAAACCATAACATTTCTGAAGTAGACTGTCCCTTTAAGCAAAACTCATTATTTAGATGATATTCATTCCATGTATCTTGTAAAAACTGCTTGAAGTTTTTTGAGGTAGTGAGAAAGGAAGGATAATATAATAGATTTTTGTTTAAAACTTATAATTTCAAGATCCATTTTTAAAACCACTGGATCATGATCTGTAAAGGTGAATTCCACAATTTGGACTTTATTCAATCTATTTAACCATTCTGTTGTAACTAAAATCATATCTAACCTAGACATAGCGTTATTTCTAGAAACACAAGTAAATTCTATCTCTGTCGGATTTCTCAGTCTGCATATATTCTGCTAAATTTAAAGGTATCAAATGTTTAGTTTTCATATTTTTCTCTTTTGGATATATAAGCTTTATTTATTTGGGGTTTTTTTGGATCACATTTCCTATCTATTGTTGGGTTTGGGGTTATATTAAAGTCACCCATGATAATTGGGTGGCAATTTATGGATCTCATTGGATCTTTCCTATTTGAAATTTCACAATAATATATCTTCTTTGACTATCTTGTAATTGATGTATTAGTTTGTTTTGCATATTTTTACTAAATAGTATTGTGACTCCTCTTTTGAATTTCTTTTATAGGATGCAAAAAAAAACCTCTTTAACCTATCCTGTTTTTAGTTTTGTGTGCTCTCTAGGTGACAAGTGTGTCCCTTAGAGGCATGCTATATCAATTCGGTGTTTATATAAATAATGTAGTATTTTTTTTCTCTCCTTTTTAATAGGGGAATATATCCTTCCCACATTCCAAGTGATCAAATTAACCATTTATATCTTAAAAAAAGAAGCCAACAGATTCTGCAGTGCTCTCTCTCTCTCTATCTATCTATCTATCTATCTATCTATCTATCTATCTATCTATCTATCTATCTATCTATCTATCTATCTCATATAATCCTCAGTGGGGCTCTGCACACACTTCTTTGAGTCACAACTGTCCAGGGTGCATTTAAACACAACGTACAGCAGACAAACAGAAAGCACTCACCGGGTCTTCAAAAATAAAATATTTTACAATTTATTTAAGCATAGTGATGTTTCGAGGAGGTTATCCCCATCTGAAGACGGGGATAACCTCCTCAAAACGTCACTATGCTTAAATAAATTGCGCCATTTTATTTTTTTAAGACCTGGTGAGTGCTTTCTGTTTGTCTGCTATATAGGGGGCGCTATTGTCTGACTGGACTATTAAGATTACAAAAAGGACATTATGTCCCAGTTGAGTGATACAAATACATACAAAAAACTCACCTTCGACCCCAATGAGAAATTAAAAAAACAACTAGACACATTGATACATATGGAATTGAATCAGGGTTATTTTACAGAATCGGTGACAAAATAGAATGCCCTAGAATACCCATACTCCTCTAGAGATTCACTTGTACAGCCTGTAGCCCAGTATATAGACTTTCTACTGCAACCAGTGGTCCAGGAGAATAAGGCGTTTTTACTGGACTCTAATTATTGAGACTCCTGTAAAGGGGTGAATATTATGGAACAAGACTTACTGGTTACACCTGGTAAACAGTCTATACACCATTCCCCATTCGGTAGGTTTGAATATTGTAAAGCAAGCATTATTAGCATCAACAAAATTCAACCAATTGTAGAACAAATTCTAACAAAAAAATATTTTAAATTTAAAAGATCCTTCTAATTACAGACACTGTGATGGAGTGTAACATGACTCCATCATATGCCAATATGTTCATGTCTGGATTGGAATGGAAATTCCTATGGTCAAAAGCTGTACCTCAAGTAATTTTTTACAAGAGGTACATCAATGACATCCTCCTTATTTGGAGAGGAAGCATAGAAAACGTAAAATAATGGTTTCCACAATATAGTAGTACTAACACTAAAGTCAGATTTAAGATGTCCTATGATGAGCATGCAATATAATTTCTATATTTACTGATTATGAAGGGACAGTCTTGACTGGAAACCACATTATATACAAAACCAACTGACCGCAACTCACTCTTAATGGCAGACAGCTGCCAACCCCTATCACTGATGAATGGTATTATTAAATCTCAATTCTTCAGAGCAATTAGAAATAATTCTAATAGTGAGAAGGGGGTCTCACAGGTAGAGGAGATGCGTAACAAATTCCTACAAAGGGGCTATAAACAAGCCGTTTTGGACTCCATTCAAGAACAGTTCAAAGACACTACTCAAGAAAAACTGCTGGGAAAAGAAATAAAGGACCGTATAGGAGACAATATCATCTAAACTACGACATATGCTCCCAACACTTCAAAAGTAGGACCTTCTATCAGGGACTTTTGGCACATTCTGAAATCAGATACGAAACTTAAGCTCACCAAGAATATCACCCCCATCATAGGTTACAGACAACACCAATCTAAGGGACTTGTTGGTCATTTCTGACCATAGTAGATGCTACACCAAAGATGACACACAGATGAGACCTCACAAAGGATGCTACAGATGTCCAAACTGTACCACTTGTAATGGATTGATCGCCCCAAAGAGATTTAACCATCCTCCTAGTATCAGCAAATACAACATCAACTACTCCATCACTTGCACCACTACACACGTGGTATACATGTTGATTTGCCCATGCAGGATGCATTACATAGGCAAAACCCAGGGGACAATCTGGGAACGCATGACCAACCATAGGATGACAATGAGACAAGCAATCAAAAAAGGAGAATCAGAACAGCCCATGGCACGTCACTGGATGGAAGCTAAACACCCCATAGCATCAGTCAGGGTGATCCTGATTGATCATATTCCCAAACCAGCACGTGGTGGAGACAGAAACAAACTGCTCCTGATGAGAGAAGCTGAATGGATGTTCAGGCAGGAAACTATCCATCCCAATGGACTTAACTCCATACCTGACCTTTGTTATCTGACCTAAATATCATATCTAATGCATTTATATGTATAGGTGAGAATAAAGAGTAGTTGTTATTAGGGACATTAAAGGGGCTCCTTTCAGTCTGTTGTCTGGAAGAGGGTACCAGTTCTTTGTTTATGGTTGGTACATGTGCACTAGCA